>NW_009709828.1:349145-373101 GCF_000703405.1 Apaloderma vittatum | reverse complement strand
TTACAACAAAATAGAGGATATCGATTCCTCAGTACTTGTGCTTTAACTGCATGTACAGGAACAGGTGAAGATAACTAAATGCTTGTTATACGAACAAAGAGAAGAAAGTTTAGCAAGTAGAGCTCCAAAACACCAGAGCTGGTTTGAGGTACAGGGAATGTCTGGGACTCAGCACAGCAATGCCTGGGAGTTGAACAGCAGCCACGTGACTGTGAATCTGGTGTTGTAATTTAGGTACAAAGTCTTCCAAACACTGAAGTCGAAAGTATTTGTATTTCTTTGGTATGTACAAGGATGAACAGAACGGAGGTTGCTAACACAAGGCCTTGCATTTGAGGATGTGGTAATTTCAAACACGCTGTGTGTGGTGTCTACGTAAACATGCAAATACATGTTTCAGAAATAAAAGTATTTTAAGTGTTTTTCAGTAATACATTTTAAAACTTGTGAAATCTCTTTGCTTTCAAGCGATTTTAGAAATGATTTCAGAATTTTCTACAGTTTCTAAAAAAAAGGGTATTTTCTAAGAGTCTATAAATGCATATTGAGGGCACAATTTCAATAATGAGTAAATAAATAAGAAGTTATTACTTTAACAGCCTACTGCTGTACAAAAAATTTGAAAAATTGTCCAAGAGCATGTGAGTCAAGGGCATGGAAATGTACTCATATATGCTATGATCTGTGCTATTTTGTGGGGGGTAATTATATGGAGGATTCAGTGTTCTACTTAAATGTTTTACTCTGTAATTCACAAGTCTTTTTTCTTCTCTCATTATTTAAGGAATTATAAAACAGTATTAATTTACTGTAAAATATTAACACAGTTTGGTGTTAATCGGCACCCCCTTCTGTTATTTGCCTCTATGGTTACTAATGAGGTAATCGTGTAAGAACAAGCCCTCACCCACAGGCCCGTGGTCTTTACTAATAATTAAAACAACTAATAAATATTAAAGAAGCAAAGTAAGAGCAGTAGTGGATTACTAGAGCACGGGGAATTGGTGGTTCAGACCTGTAGGCAGCTGAAATCCTTGATATGTCTTGGTGAAAGAGTGAATATTTTGTGGCTTCGCACTCCGTAAAATGCTGGCTGTACTAAGTGTCTACCTGCGACCTGAGCACATGCGTATTCTTTTATCAGCAGGGTTAGAATGAGTCTCTCTCTTAGATTTTTTGTTAACCCTGTGGTAAAATCTTTTACTAGCCTTCATTAATCCGCTAAAGTAGAAGTCTGTCATGTTTGCATACTAAGTATAGAGGAAGAAATGTAGCAAGAGTTTTCCATCCTAGGAGACTGGAAATGTTTTGCTCAGACCGCTCCTTGCTTTCCTGAGTTTGCACTGGGATGCCTAGAACCTGCGAAGAAGCACTGACTTTTTTCCGGTAAGGGTGATGCTGAATGTGTTGCCCAGAGGGGTGGTAGAAGCGCGATCCCTGGAGATGTTTAAGATGCAGCTGGACAGGGCTCTGAGCAACTTCATCTACTTGGAAGATCTTCCTGCTCGCTGCAGGGGTTTGGACTAGATGAGCTTTAAAACGTCTCTTCCAACCCAAAATATTCTATGATTCTTTTGTGGAGGAGGAGAGACACATTGGTTAGGTTAGAGAAAGAGGTGTTACTTATCATTAAGAAATTTCTTTAACAGAAAAAAAAAAGCCTCTAAGTTTAGAAGGTCTTTTGCTGCCCCGTCTTCCCACCCTAAGAGCTGTAAGGAGGCAAGTTGTGCTCCTGTGCCATACATACTCCCTTCTCTTTCTGTCAACAGTGCCCAAATTCTCACTCTTTTAAAAAGTAAATAAAAGCTCAGTGATGTTTTAAAAAATAAGCATAACAAATATTAAGTTAAAGGGAAAAATACTAACAAGAAGAAGAAAAACGTCCCTTTGGAGTGCTAATGTGGTTTGCATTCAAAAAGGAAGTAGTTTTTGATTAACAAGGAGGTGATGTTTCCCCACAAGGGTGGGTCGTAGATGATGAATAAATAATGTAATCAAATATTAAATTAACTTTATTTAAAAGGCCTATTTGCATGTTACTTTGTAAAAAGCTTATTGATGTAGTATTTTGTTTACTGTTACTATTCTGAGGCAATTTCGTAATAAATAAAGGGAGCAGTAATAGCATTCAGTCTTTCAACACAAACGCATATGTATCAATTATTTCTTCTTTCTAAAGAATTTCTAAAATTCATGAGCTTTTCTGTCTTTCTGCGTCAGGATTTCTTTAGGAATAACTTTGTGTAGCATAATTGAATGTTTCTGAGAGGATGAGGTTGTAGAAAATTCTTGTTCTCCATTTCTGTCCAGAAATTCCCTTTATCACTTTGTAGCACACCGAAGAGAAGAGGATGAGGTTGTAGAAAATTCTTGTTCTCATTTCTGTCCAGAAATTCCGTTTATCACTTTGTAGCACACTGAAGAGAAGCAATGATTTCCAGTTCCTGACCCAGTTAGGCCAGGAACGAGGGTCATGGAGAGGAGCAGCTGAAGGGCACAGGCTGCACTCACCCTCCTTGGGGATTCTCATTAATTACCACAGCCCATCGAGAGGGCCAAAGCTGGGACAAGGGATCAGTGAGGTGTAAATGGCCCCGCTTTCCTTTCACAGGACGGGAATTTAATGTATTTTGGTAACAGAGTTAGTCCCATTTTTGCCTAGTCTCCTGTGAAACTGGTGCATTCTGGAACAGGCTTCCAGCAGAAAGGAAAGAGAATTTTTGCATTTCTATTCTGCTTTTCAGCACGCAGCGTACCGATACCATGGCATTCTTCTGTGGTTTGACACTTTTGCTATGCTTTAAAATTGCATAACTTCAAAGAATATATCTTCTAAGGACATTTTTTCATGGTCCTCTGTGATACCAGGAAAGGTTCGTTGATAGAACTTGAGAAGATTTAAAATGATGCTTCTCTGAAGGAGCCCATTGCTTCTGATTAACGTGAATTGATTTGACGGAAGTGCTCCTCTAGCTCACTGGCAGGTCACTTGTGTAGTAAATTAAAGGCTGAGGTTGCAGGCCCAATGATAATTGAATTTATTTACTAGCTTGTGTTTCTGTTTATGAAGGTGAGCGATGGTTTCCATTACAACCTGTTTGTGTAGCAATATAGCTCACCTGCTTTGCAGAAGACAGTATCGTAAAGTATTCACTTGGGTTGTCTTGTCTCTCATTGCAGAGGTCATTGTATCCTGTGCTGTGTAAATATAAACAAAAGAGCCAGAGCATATAATAAATCCAGTTGAAATAAAGTGATTAAAACCCGTAGTCATGGTAGACATGTTACAGAGCGGGGTGTCACCTGAAATCTTGTGGAAGTGCTGAACAATTTTAAATGGTTGATCAATCTGAAACTATGGCAGATATAATAAAAGTATCCCACTACTTAGAGATATTCAAAGCCCTTTATGCTCACACAAAGGTCTAAATTGTACTGCAGAGATCAGCGAAATCTCTGGTATTACACTACATGGTGGAAAACTGGAAGAGATGGTATTAACATTTTAAAATGTGAGGCTTCTGTAACTCCTGCAAGGAAAAAAATGCTAAGCAGGGAAATAAATTTGTGAAATAGTACTTTTTTTTTTTCTTTTAGTGGTGATATTTGATATGATTTGTTTGGAATTGTTGCCAAAGTGATGGTGATATACAATACCTGAAAGACAACAGTACTGACATGGCTCTGAAGGTATTGGTGAAACAGTCAGTGTCCCATTAGACAAATCTGTAGAGATGAGGGAAACATAAGTTGATTTTGTGCTCAATGCTGTTTGTGATGCCCTGATTTCAAATGTTAGAATTTCTACTTTGCAAATGGGATACCCCATTTTTCACAGCCAAAGACATGGCCGGTGACAACTGTGATGTGAACATATGTTTTCTTGTGTTTCCATGTTCTGTGAGCTAACCACTTAACTCGGCAGAACCCGTGCTTGCCTCTGGCTTGGTACTAATAAGTAAGCTACAGGAGTAGAACAGCTATGGGACAAGCATACCGTTTCAGGATGCTGGAAAAAGGCTACAAAAGGAATACAGCTGAAAGTACAAATTCCACACGTCAGGCTGAGAGCAAACGATTATTCTGTGAATGAAACATAGGCAAAGGCTATTTTGCTCCTGCAAAAAACCAAAAGGTGCCATTGGGTGTCAAAACCTGGGAACTGACTTATTGGGGCAAAGTAAGGGAAAAAGTGAGAAGACTCCCTAGATATCAGAGAGAGGTGCTGAGAAGCAGGAGTTGGGAGCACTCCTGGGACTCCTGGTGTTTTAATGCTTTGGGGAACACCCATTTGGGATCTAAACCAGACTGTACTTCCCAACAGGTATTTTGCAATATGTCGTCCATGTGCCCCTGGTGACAAGAGTTGCATCTAATGAATGCCCTTATGACAGACATATCACCATGGAAATGAAAGTGATTGCAGACTACTTGATTTATAGAAGTTATAGTTTTGATAAAACATCTCTTGCTCTTTTAGGTTCTGATATAATTGGGAAGAAAGGTGGTCTGTACAGTGTAGATGCTACCTCCAGCAGTTACTGGAGCTATATATTAACAGAGCTGTTGGTTTGTTTCATCAAGTGCTGTGCAGATATGAATCTACCTAACTGATCTACTGGAGTTGTTACTTAAAGGACAGTTCAACCTCATGGTATGGTCGGTGATTATATAATGCAGCAGTATATGGACATCCTCTTTGGAAGCACGGCCACGACTGTGTTAAAAGGAATCTAGGTAGGAGACTGCTTCAAACCATGGCTGAACCTAGTTTACTCTCTGATTGTGGCTGTAAGGTGATTTTTTAAAAATTAACTTACAGGGGGTTTTGTTGTTATTCTTTATATAGTCAAGGCCATACTGGAAATAGGGCATTGGATCCACTATGCTGCTCTGAAGCCATTTCTCAACCTTAATATGTATGTTTGTAGAGTATGACCACAAGTATTGTTGTATCTTTCCCCTCTGTCTTGCAGATCTATAAAGGGTGACAAGGTCAGAGATTCTGGCTGCGATAGTATCTAAAAATAAATAAAAAATCTTGTAGCAGAAGTTCTATCTGACAGTACTAGCATCTGTTGCACTAATTCATAAGCCAAAGCGCCAACAGTTTGCTGCAGAAGTCAAAAGGGAGAGTACAAAACCAGCAATGTTTGTGTACAAAGAGAGGAATGATACCTACATACATAAGAAAATAAAACACGGTTGTAAATGGGGATATCTAATTGGAAAATATTTATCTCGATGCAAGATGCATAGCTTAATTTTAGAAGTCATTTTAAGAAGAGAAGTGCAATAAATTAGACCCTAGAGTCTGACTTCGCCCTCTGTATGTCCCTTCTTAGCAGGATAAACAACATTTTAGAAATTGCCAAATTTGTCAGTTGTGTTCTGGTGTTCACCAAGTACTGCCATTCCCTGCTTTTTCCCTCACTCAATCTATTGTGAATGTTTTAATGCAGAAATAGCTGTTAAACTGATCCTAAATAATACACACCCCTGCTATAATTTCAGAAAAGAAACAGATCTCCTCTGAAGTGCTGTCAGTGAAGAATGTTAAAATAAATCTAAGAATCAACTGTTGCAAACAATGAAAGAAAGAATTACTACCGTAGGCTTAAGTGTGAGACCATTACAAATAATTATGGAGAAAAGCGTATTCTTACTAGATGTTTACACCCTCGCTCTCTGAGTAATGGTGGCCTGCAGTTAATCGTATATACTGTGAAGCCTGGGTAAACGATCTTGATGTCATTTATGCACAGTTTCTGTAGTGCTTACCTACTAGCCCAATAAACAGGAGGTATGTAATTGTCCCATGAGTTACTCGTTTCAGCTATATACTGTAGATTATTTTATTCTTTTTAGTGCGAACTAGGAGGGTGAAAATTAGCATTGATGATAGGTCAAGCAATAATAACTGCACTTTTAGATTTCTCTATTGAGAGTGCGCTCTTACTGCTTGGACTGATGCCTCTGAAACATGACTAGCAAACCTGAGGGCATCTGTGCTGCCTACGTGTCCTTTATGCACCAGCTAGAAAGTTGGAGTTGAGTCGCGTCTCTTTACAGTGCTATTAATGGAAGGGTGGTGAGCACTGTGGCCAGGGTAGATGAGGAGAAGTGCTCAGGTATGTCTTCCACCTTGGGAACAATTTTGTTGGCATTCATGGATATCAGATTAAATGACAGATGAAAGAAAAGCTTTTCGTGTGGAAGTGTAACTGTCTCGACATCAGGGCTGCAACTGTCATGAGTGAGGTTTTTCTGGAGCCGGCCCACAGCACGGCTGAAGGAGTACAGCGGCAGCCTTTTGAAGGGAACTTCCCGGTGAATAGACGGCTGGTACCCTGGTTCGGAACAGCTGCTGCCTCAGTCAGTGGGTTGCTTCCTGGAGGCGTGATAGACTTCAAGCCTTCTCTTCACTTGATTTGGAACAAATTTAGATTTTAGTTTAGGTTTTCTAGCATCCTAACAATAGGAATATCCACTTACTCTTTCTGGCTAGTATTTTTGAAGGTATGTCCTCAAGTTTTCATCTTCATTTGGAATCAGTAGTTGGGAAAGGTGAAACAGTTTCTTTTAGACATAGACATGACCATATGGTTTACCCTTTTGCATTTGGTTTTACCTGCTTCTAATTAAAGCACTTTCATAAGTATTGATTCAGAATTTTGCATGCCAATTACTTTTGTAAAATAACATTCAGTACAATCAACACAATTGTTGTAGGTGCTAACTAGTATAATATGGTTTCTGTTTCTATGCATCATTAATATGCTTTTTTAATGTTTTAAATAGGAAGAAAAACCTTTCAAATTCTTCGAAATTTTTCACATCTGTAGAGTAAAGCCACTAATAAAGGGGAAAATGTAGATTAAATGTTTTAGATGTGGAAAAGGAGAGCAGTATTTTCGCAGGGTTTGTAAAGAGTTAGAGAGCATGTCCTTCCACTTGAGCTGACTTACAAGAACTCCTACAAGTAAAAAGCTACACAAGTGTATAAAAACAGAAGCAGAAGAGGCAATCTAACTGATAACATTTGATATCAGCGTGCTCTAAGTGAAGGACTCGGGAAAGGCCCCAGGACCAAACTGTTGATCTGATTGCTAAACCTGTGATATATGGTTAAGATATGGCTGAAGGTCACTTCCCTGAGCTTATGACAAGTTCACTGAGAAGGAACTGTTTTTAATACTGAGTGGTTAAGATGCGTCTGTACTCACTTGGGCTCGTTGTCTGTTTACTGGCCACTGTCATTTCTGCAAGCAGTATTGTGTGAGTCCAGTACTCTGGCCAGGTTTTTGTAGATAACCTGCACCATTGTGGCTACAGTATTTAATATCGAATTTACTTTTTTGAAGAAATTTGGTCTTACAAGGGGAGATGTCATACAAATATACACTTAGCAAAGCGCAGCAATTGCAATGCACGATTCCAGTACCAAAGTGATTCCCGTTACTGGTCTCTATAATTTGCTCACTGTCACAGCACTGGGCATCCCCAGTTGCTCTGAAGGGAGACATGGGCTGAAGCAGCTCAAGCCCGTTTCTCACTTGGCAATTTTTTTTAGTTATTTACTATTTATACTCTTTGACTGAGCCATGTGTATACAGGGCTCTGGGTAACTCAGGGAATCGTTCACACTTTTAATGATCTTGGGAACACTTATATCACTCGAGGTGACTCACTCCACCCTTGAAACTCATTTACCTAAAACAAAGGCCACCATCTGGTCCCCTTTGTGTGGAGATCAAGCCAGCTTCTATTGCAAGAGAGTTGGTCAGTCACAACCTGCATATTCCCAGAGCTTCAGGGGCTCATGCCCTTGCCCATCTCCTCTGAGCCTTCTTCCATCGCAAGGATTTGCTGGTCACAAATATAGAGGCTGCTTGGTGAAGCCCTGGCTGCTTCTTAGTCTGCTTTTAAAGAATAGCCAAGGCATAACCCCGGTGCCCAATTAAAAACACTCTCCTCTTAATTTTTGACCATATGATGTTTAATATATTCTTACTATTGAGGTTTTAATTTTTACCAAGACATCACCTATTGACATCTCAGCATGCGTACATGCACACAAGGTAATCTATATTGCACCATCATTTTAGATGAATTTCTCACTTTGTTTGTAAATAAGCATGCAAAGCATTCAATATCGGCTAAAAGAATACAACCCAAACCTGTACCGTTTTGCTCGCTGATGTTTGCCAGCAGGCACTAGGAAAGTTTTTTTGTCAAGTCTCCATCCCATATTTATTTCAAGACAAACACTGTGCTTTCAGTTTTTACTGTGCCTTATTTCGGTCACTGTAGCCTTGAATTTGCCAAAGGAAGTGTTAGAAGACAAAGGCGTGGTTATACAATTGTCTTTATTACCTGGGACACATGACCTTGAATCTCTGCAAAGACTTGTTATAGAAAAGGAAATCTGCCTTCAGAAGCCTCGTAGCAGTCACATCGCATTCCTTCATTCTGGGGAACCTCCCAGATGTGGATTCTCCATCATGCTCTCTTTCTCTCAGGCACAATGACAGCCACTCAGAGATTTGCAGTCCGCTTCAGTCTAGGGAGCAAATTTACGCGTTACTAGAAGCATGCAAACGTGTTATTGCTCCCTGTGGTGTTTTAAATACACGGTAAACTTTGGGGCTAACGTAGAAACACCTCTGCAAAACCGTTGTGCAGGGGTTTGTTCATGCCAGGATGTGCGATTGCCAGCCCGCCTAATGCTGATCCTAGCATTTCCTTCCCTTCTCTACAGGAGAGCATTTGGAATGACCTGTAAGAAGGAATGCTTGGTGAAGTTACCTACCTGTTACAGGCTGTAGGTGCCCCTACCTGAACACAGGTGTGGGTTCAAGCGTTGCTGCATTTGTTCTGTCCCAGAGTGGGTGAAAGGAGTCCCAGTTTCCTAATGTAATATTTGAGTCAAAACCAAACCCAAGCAGTTAAATCAAACGGACTTGAAACCCAGCAAGCTTTGTTTCGGTTTTTGAAGTCCTTTTTGTGTACTTTTGTTCCCTGAAACTGGAAGTGTTCCATTCCTGTGAAGGTTTTGGTTTTCTCGAATGGAAATTTCTTTTAAAGTGAAAGGAACTATTTTCCAGAATATGCATTTAGTATATCATTTTAATATACTTTTTAAATAATAAGGGAAAATGTTTTAAAAGGGAAATCTTTTAAGAAAGCATTAAAAATTACTTGTCTGTTACAATGACAAAAAGAAATGCAAAATAGATAACAAATCCATATCAGTATTTCTAGAGAAGTTAGCTAGGTGGGTAAACAGAACCTTCCTACTTCTAAATTTAGAGGTAGTGAGATTTTAGAAGAATATAAGAATGGTATGATTGATGTGCTGATATATTCGAAAGCAATCAGATGTCACCTGGGCCACACAATGTAGGAATCAAGATCTTTGAGCTCAAGTTTTGTATCTAAATAGCACAATACGTACCTTTATTCTGATCACAGTTCATTGGATTTTAAGGTAACATAGGAAAAATAGCTACATGTTAGAAAATTAGATGCAAAAATAATGTATTCTTTTTGAGTACATTAAGGAAGACCCTCACGGTCAATGAACCGCGAGTGATAGACTAGATGAAAGATGGTAACAGTAAGGCCAATGAATATTAAATTAAACAAATTATAGGAAAGAAAAAATGAAATTAGGAAATTAGTTTTAAAAGGGTATCTAGCAAGTTCAGTTTAGTAGCCAGCTTTTTTTAAATAATATCACAGGCTTTTCAGCTTGCTCACATCCTAATGCAACTCTGTGCTTTGATTCATATTCAGATATTGTAGTCATCATGGTAAGATTAACATAAATGTAAATAATAATTAAATTCAAGATGGCTTGGAGGATTTTTTTAATAATAAGTATAATAATCTGAATGCTTCTTGCATCGGTGGTTTAGGAAATGAATACTCTCAAATTCTTTTGTAATAAAAATATTTTCAATCTGTGTTTAGACCACGTCTCCTGAGCTCAGTATGCCTGGATCTACAGCAGTGTTTTTCCTAAAGTTTACCTAGGGCAGATATGGTATGATTCAGCTTGTAAATGACAACATGTGTTTATGAATTAAGAAAAATGAAGTCAGTTCAGAACTGTAACCTAGTCTGAAGCGAGAACCTTCTAAATTACCGTGGCATATTTTCAATAAACTGCATCTACTAAGTCTGGGCTGTAATTGGCAGTTAAGAAACATTCACAATGTGCTATCTCTTCATGTATTAGGAGAGACCAAAGAGATTCTGAGTCATTATGTAAAAATTGGTAATTAAGAGCAAGTGATTTTCCAGTTAATTTGCATGTTTGTTATATATCGGATATTATTTAGTTTTCTGTGTCCTTTTTGTGTCTTGTAAACTTGACCCAAGGGATCCTACACTGTTAAAAGGCAGATAAAGATATATTTAACTGACTCATTGAACTTTTGTTGTGACTAATGATTCTTCCGCCAGTCATTGCATAAGGGAAAACATTTCTTTTTTAAGTAAAAAATGTTCACTACCTTTTAGAGCTGCTATCACTGAAAAAAAAAGAAATGTATTGAAATGTCTGCTTTTTTTGATGAGCTCTCTGAGGGCATCTTATAGCTTTAAATTAAACTGATTGAATAGAAAGCAATATACCCTTCAAAATACTTTTAACTCGTTTGACTACAGAGAGAAATAAAGACTTTCCAGGCCATTATGAGAAACTGAAGGCAGTCTTAAATTTCAAGAAGAAAAGGATTGATTGTATGATGGATATTGAAGTAAAGTTTTGTTTATATAATTTCTTATATAATTGACAGCGTTGCAAAAACAACTGTGTCACCTTTACTCACTTAGATGTAGTGTGCTTACACCTTTATTCACATAGATGTAGCATAAATCAAGGCTGAAAACTGTACACACTCCATGATGCGGTATGGTTTCTCTGATAATCTGAGTTTCCCATGGCTTTGATGACATTCCTGTTGAAGCTGATGGAAGACTTGCCATTGATCTAAGTGACAGATGCCTGTATATTTTGCAAATCAATTTCTATATGGATTTTGCTGCTGCTGGGATTTTATTTTGATTTTTGTGGGATCTTATTTAGCTTTCATAGCAGCTTCAAAGGTTTATTCTATGTTCTCCGCCATGTATCCCTGTATGAATCATTACTAGCTGCTTCTTTTAATTAATGTGATGATAGAGTTTTAGTATTTTTCCTGTATTGATTGCTTCACTGACTAGCAGAATTCAGCCACTTCCAGACCTGACATTTTGCACTGCCTTGTATTTATTACTGATGAAAGGTGTGAATAAAGAATGATAAACATTGTATATGAATAATATTCTATCTTTCTATGTCTCCTAAATTCTCACAGTTGTGATTTTCAAGCAGACTTACAAAGAGAGAGTTAAAAAATTACCACAGAAATTTTTCAGCTGTATATTTTGGCTTTATACATTTTTTCCATATGCAAAGGGAAGAGAGAGAAGTTATTAATTCTCATTCAACAGAGGAATGTAGAAAAGACGTACCAAGAAACGTGATCTATTATTGACATGGGCTTTCTCTATCAGCTATATACCCCTAGTGCAGTGCATAGACTGCAGGATACAGTGGTGTATCATGTAGTGAAAATCAGAGTTTGAGTATAAAAACTGAGGTTTCTCTCTTGAAGAGTTTTAGCAAAGTTTCATTTTGAAGCAGTAGAAATTATTCCAGTTCTCCAGGGGAAGAACGAAACTGATTCTGTTAAACAGAAAACTACAATGAGACGCAAGATAAATTTGAATGTTTTGTATCTAACAGCACTTAGAAGTTTCATTTTGAGAAATAGTTACGTATATACCTTGTTCTTTTACAGTAACCTGTATGTTCATTATCTATTACCAAGGATTCCATGTAGTTTGCTGTCAATAAGGCTGATCTATTTTCCCATGTAAAAACACGCATTTCATTATACAGGATGTCTTTGAGATCCATGCAGACACGTTAATTTGCTTTAGTCTTACAGAGGGATGCATAAAGCATTCTAATTCCTGCATCCCTCTTCATATATACCCAGTTCATCTTTTTCCCTCTCGTCATTTGTTTGAGTACATAATACATACAATGGATATAAAGCACTGTCAGCCTAGTAATCAAATAGACTTTTCATTGCTAAGGTAATTGCTTCCTGAGCGATGATCGCAGACCTTCTGACTCGCCCTGTATACCTCCATCTGCATCGCTTTTCTTTTCTTAGGAAGAATTACATGGTCTGGACTGTTCTCAGAAGGCCAACAAATCTATGCTGAGTAAAAATAAGGAAAAGGTGTGGTTTAGATCTTAAGTGTGAAATTCAGACCTTATTTGAAGTCATTGACAACATTTTGGTTGAAGACAGTAATTTATTATTTTTTAAAAAAGAAAACCTTTAAAAAAATATCCTGCTAACATTTCTGTCTGATGTAAATTAGCAGAGTTTCAGCTCTTAGATCTTACCCGAGTTCTGTGCAGGGAAATGTGAAGTTTGTCAGGCAAACAGATATCAAAATTTATAGGGTACTTTAAAAATTAAAACCAGGGCCCCAAATTTGCTTCAACACTTTAAGTATTTACAGAGCAACCCAGAGTTCAGTTTAAAGTTCCTGCAGTTTGAATACTGATTTAGTAAGCAGGGACTTACTGCCTGGCTTAGGTTAACATTCCAGTGATGTCAGGAAGGAACTTTTCATCCAACATGTTGCATTAAGTTAGTTTTACGTACAGAGAAAAGTAGCATAGTGGCCAAATCAGAGGGAATCAGTTGTTCTCACATTCTTAAATGCCAGTGGAAAAGCAAAAGACTACTCAAAGACTTGTTTTATTAGTACAATCTGAGAATAGGTATTAAAAAAACCCTAAAGCCCTCACATGAAGATATTGCAGTAACCCGTGAGAAATCAAAGCAGCTTACTGGCTTGTATTTAGCTAAGTAGCTGTGTTGCTGAGTATCTTATGTATGATTTCCTTGCATAGGAACATAAAAGAACATTTCCAATATGTGTGATTTTCCATAGCATAGTGTGCAACGAAGGCTATGTTTAAATTGAACTGTATTTTTCTCTTTGTTCAAATTGTTCTTCTTATTATTATTTTTCTCTTTGTTCAAATGGTTCTGTGATTCTATTTAGAAAGAACTTAATATATGTTGAAAAGATATTGAAAAGTTGGAAAATAATACATTTTGACAGTTCCAGAATTTACAAGGCCATGCTCCTTGCCCAGGTTTTGGATTTTACAAAGTATAAAAGAGACTGCATATCTGGAAGTTTCAAAGAACCACTCCTCTGTGTATGGAAAAGTCTTTTGGAGTTTTTCTGTAGTAAAACCAATTAAGTGAATGTAAAAGACACACAATATTGTAAATCACAATATTACCTTTGTACAGTAATTTATCTTTGTAAAGGAATTGCAAAGTGGATACAAAACTCCAGCAATTTTTTTCATGTCCTTAGATGTGTATTCTCACTTTGGCTGGTATGAGCATTATGTAGGGGAGAGACCCAGGAGAGAGAGTCTTTTATGTCATTTATTCTTCATAATGAGCACAGAAAAGTAAGATTAGACTCTTGAATTGTTCATAACAAAAAAAGCATAACTCCCAGCAGTCTGAAGATCTAATAAACTTAAAACATTAGAAAAGAGGCAAGGAATAATATGGCCACCCTACCAATCAATAATTTAAAATGACCTGGGAAGGTTTGGAAGCTTTGGAAATAGAGAGGCTTGAGATAAAGTGTTTAGAGATGTGGTCATAAATATTGAAGTGTTGTCAAGAGGTCCTTGGCATGAGTGTGCTGGAATCTAAGTAGGTGATTTCTGAGCAAGTTAAAAAAATAACAGCACAAAATCTGCAGCTGCGCTGTCTTTGGCTGAAGTATCTGAGCTTCCTTCATATGAGTGCAGTGCTTTGATCAAGAAAGATTGATTTTTTTGTTTATTTATTTGCTAGTTTCCCAATCATTGTTGTTAAAAGCAATTCCTCCTTTAAGGAGCAAGGACTGGCAGCATGTCAAGATCTCAGTATATTGTTATGCAACTGGCATATGTACTGGGAAAAAAATAATAAATCAAATCTGCAATGCACTACTGCATGTCAGATATGCTTTTCAGAGATAAGAGAATCCCATTACAAATGCTGATTTTTCAAAATTATTATAAATCATGACCAATATTCACCGAATACTAAAAATTCAATAACGGTGTGCACTCTTTCAGTGATACTGCCTCCAGAATTGATGTGGTGCTGAATTACTGCCTGGCAGCATTTCAAGTGTCAGGGTATTTTTAATATCTCAGGTCATGTAAAACTAAACAGGTTAACCTGAAACCCTGTGCACTATCATTTGTACAAACTGCCAATAACCATCACAAGGGAAGCACTTTTCTCCTGTGCTAAGGAATGCCACTAAGAGGATCATTTTTCTTCTCTTCTTGGATGAATCCAATTGTTTCACTCAATGGGGCTTCAATTCAGCTAACAGTCTTCTGTGCACTCGAAGATAAGGCGGGACCAGCAGCAAAACCTAACCCAGGTCTAATAAATTCTTGAAATTCATGGTTCTTACTGTATACTACACTTACTAAGTAATCAAATCCACATTATATATATACATATATACAAAAATCCCTGCCATCAAGAAATGAAAGTACTTGAGAAGACTCAAGTACTTTAGTACTTCTCTAATCTGAGAATCTTTCAGTCAAATTGTGTACGAGAGGCTAGAATTTGCTAAAAAATTGATGTCACAATATTCCCACAAAGTGAATGTAGAGCTTTAGGCCTTTTGAAGTCTCTGCACGACATGTTCTCAGAGAGAGACATTTAAACAAATATGGGCATGTTTCTGTGTTTCATGTGTTCGTCTGTATAGTCTACATTTTAATGATGTGCATTTTGTGAGATATGCATTCAAATAATTCAAGGACCCTTGTGAGATATGTATTAGAAAATTAGGTGTCTGAATTAAACTCACTATGGTATTTTAAAACTTGTAGAAATACTAATTTTTCAAGTTTTATGATATACTTCATTTATGAGCGATATGTGCTTAACTACACAGCTTTGGAGGAAGAGACACTGTTCAGAGTAATGCACTTCAGGCATTTTTCAATTGCCAGGAGGGGCTTACTTTTGCTCTGTTTTCACATTTTGTTTGAAAAATGTTTGGAGAGTGGAGAAGTTGAGTGTGTGATGGGATGTGTGCAGCAACCTGGTTAGTGCTAGGAGCCTGTTCATCATGGCCAAGATTATTCCTAACAACCACCTGTCTCCATTCCCTAGCCACGGAGATGCGATGTGGTAAGAAACACCAAGGCTTTCGGGAGCGCTGAAAAGCCAGGTAAATTCTCAGTCATCCAAACTGTGAATCAATCGTGCTGGGGAGGCAGAAAAACCTCACAACCCTTAGAGCCACTGAACTGATTTCTGAAGGCTGGATGTATAGACCTTATTGTTGGAACGATAAGATATCTGCTTTCAGATAGTGGCTGCAAGAGGCCTAATTAAGTGAAGCCTAGTGTTATGTGAGCCTACCTATCCAAGTCCGGTCCAGATCACGTCATATCTAATCGAATCTCTTGCCTAAACAAGCACAGACAGGAGGCTTTTCAGCAGCCTGAGTCTGATGGCTGGAGATGAGTCAGGGCTAATGTGCTGTGGTAGAGATAAGATGATCCTTACAGAGAGCCACCTGGAGAAGTCTGGTATGCATGCTTCAGCTCACTGGGCTCTGAACAAACTAACTATCCCTGGACCAAAACGATTTTATGATTTTGGGCTAAGTTTCCCCATAGCTGATAAACCCTCTGAGGGCACAGCTTACTGGGAACCAGTTGCAAGAACTTATTGGATCCAGAGCAGCCGTATCCAACAGACCAAGTCTGCACTCAATCCAGTAAGCCTGACTGAACACAGTATTTCTGGAAATACTGCAGCTCTTGTCCTTTGCTCCCCCCTATTCTGTGATTCAGGGTTTTAATTTTCTACTCCCCTATTACCTTACGCATTTACGTCCTGCCTATTGCCTGTTATTTTCTGCATGTGGCATGGTGCAAGTTTCACTTCTCAGAAGGACTTTTCCTAGATTAGTAGCTTTTCTCATTTATTTCTAGTGCACAAGTTTAAACTTAGGAATCCCTCATTTAGCAAATGGACCTCTACTATGAAATTTTGTCATGCATGATGCAGGGGAAAAAAAGTCATTAAGGTCCTCAGCCAAGTTTTTTTGGTGCATTTGTTTTCTCTTTTTTTTTTTGAACTGGAGTTGGCTAAGACCTTTGTTTATCAAAATCAGAACTAAAAGGGAAGCTTATAAACTGCCCATTTGTTTAATGAGTCTGTAATTATGTTAGCTTTCAATTTTATATTTAAATTAGAGACTGAATTTCCTTTATTCAGCACTGAACTTCACTTGCACTTTCCCAGCATCTGCAGTGAAAAAATCATGTAGTGTACATGTCATACATTTGTGCACTTGTTTGTCACCTTAGTTACTGGTTTTGTGACAATTCTTGCATAAAATCCTCTTTTCTGGTCATTCTAAAATGTTTATGAATCAGGAGGTAAATTGCCCTGAAGGCTCAGCCGAGGATTCCTCTTGAATAAGTGAATTTCTCGGTGATGTCATCCAAAACAGTCTTTTTCTTTTTTTCTTGTACATTTATGTTGAATAAGACTCACCTTAGGAGAAGCAAATATTGGGAGCATAAGTGAAAACTGTTACCCTTGAGATCTTGGATCTCAGCAAAACTTTCAATTAATTGCAAAAAGTTGTGTCAATTAGAAGAGGAATATGGCAAAACCCCATTTCTATCCTGACTGCACTTCCATAGGCTGAGAGTAGTTGCTGTATGTTTAATTGCTTCCTCAAAAAGACTGGAAAGTTTTGGGCTTGAGATTTTAGAAATACCTGAGGAGCAGGTCTCAGTTTTGCATTTATCTCTGCGAATCGAGTAGCTCATTAAAATGATCGCAAAATAATTTCAGGAGTTGAAGTTGTGACAACTAAAAATATGTGTGAGGTTGCAGTATCTTATTACTTCCTTTTTATTTTCCTGTTTACTAAAACTCCAAATCAAAAGTAGACCTCATGAGATTAACCTTTAATCATATGTTAACGTCCACAGAAAATATCAAAACCAGCAGAACTTGTGCTACGTTACGTGAGCTGAACTCACTGGCATGAGTGCTTTTCTAGCGACTGAGTAAATTCTCTGTCTCTGTCCCTTTTTGTAAGAGCAAATAGCAATGCAGCAGCCGGTGGAGAACTGGCAGGACCTCACTGGCTTCACTAGCATCCCCCTGATTACCCCTAGGAGACGTGGCTTTTGATAAATGCTCTGAATAATACCTATATGAGTTCCTGTTTGACTTTACATTTTGACACAGTGTAATCTTAGGGAAGGGAAAATAAGTAGGACCTGATCTCAAATTTTAATCATTTTCCCCAAGCGAATTTCATTATTCCCAACATCCACCTTCGTAGCACGTGTGATTACCTCGTATGACATTGCCGCTGCTGAGGTACAGATCTGTCTCTGAAAATGCGACCTTAATTTTTGCAGATCTGGCCTGTAGTTGAAAAGTTGAGCTGGTTTTGTGAGCCATTGCTATGACTTGGTTTTTCTTTCCTACCTCTTAGGCAGTTTCTGCTACCTCTCCTTGCTTTGCATCTGCCTCAGAAAGGGCTCAGACAATTTGGAAATCCACCGTGTCAGGTTAGCAATAATCTAAGTAGTATGTTCTCTCGCAGCACGAGGCCCTGAACTCATTCTCTCTTCACAGTATTTGGTAACATAAAAGAAGTCAGATTCTGATGTGGTTTAGGAGTCTAATATTTCATGAGTTTGAGTTGGGCAGAATTCCAGTAAAAAAATAAGATTTCCCTCATAAAATTCTACAGTAAAAATCACCTTGAAATTTTATTAATAACTTTGCTTTGGTTGTTACTCTAGATTTTCTTAATAAACCTTATGACAATGTACTAAACAATTCAATAGAAACCAGTGACTTTATGCTTTTTAATACAGTCACAGAGTACAATATAGGAATACTCAAAATTATATAAAATTAATATTTTAAAGAATCTTCCAGAATCAGTATATGCGCATAAGAAATTTCTGGGGTTTAATTCTTTCTTGGTTTCATGGCTATTATAATTTGCAGCAGGAGTCTCTGTCATGGATTGTTTTCTTACAGTTCAAGGTGTATTCTGAGTAGACTGACATCAAGAAATAAAAGTGAGATAGCTTATTTAGTTCTCTCCAGTTTAAATTACCAGAAACTTCTCACTGCAGATGATTCAGGTTACTTCAGAATATTTAAACCAGCACTTTTTTCTCCTATTTTATCTCCTTTCTCTCTGTTTTCCTTTTCTAATACATCCATTTTCTCACTCCATTAGTACCAAGTTCTCAAGTATCACTTGGATATTGAGTTGTGTTCAGATGGGTCCAAATGCTCTTCTGAATCATGTTGAATATTGTCTGGAAATCCCCATGAAGCTAAATTCTCATCTTTTTATTTCTTGACAAATTGCATGAGAAAGTTCTGAAGAACTCCCTGGAAATCAATAATTTCTCTCAACCTTTTTAGTGAAAGGAGTAGAAGAGAAAAAAAGCCTTTTTAGCTTTCTCAATGTCACTCATAGGACTTTTGTCTTGCTCTCACCTTGGCATAGGTGCAGGGCTAATTTGATTTCTCTCTTACTGAATTCTTCAGCTCGGGATAACTGAAGTCCTCTTTCAAATAACCTCCTTTGTGACAACACTCCTGCCATACTCCCTGTGCTGCCTGCTGCAGCCATGCTTGTCTGTCTTGGTTTTACCCTCTTAAGAGGCTCTTCTGGGCTATAAGAGTAGCTCTATGGCTGTATTAAGCTGCATAATAGATTCCTACTATTTTTGACACACCACAAATATTGCAAGAATATTCTTGCCTCTGGAACTCCTGGCCCTGGGGGAGTAACTTGCTCGGAGAGAAGACTCAAAAGTATTTTCAACCTTAAACAAAGACTGAGAGTGAGAAAAAAAATATATACAGACCAGTTGCTAGCTTTTGGTTTGTTATGCTTTTTATAATAAAGCTCTTTGCAGTGTTTTCAGTTCTGTGACAAATACCTTATCTCATTTGTTTCCTTGCTCTTTTTAAAAGAAATTGTGATTACTGGGTATGGAGATTTCATTTCTGGTAAGAAATCTGATGTGTAACTTTGTGTTGGATGAGGATGTTTGCCATCTGGGTGCAGATATCATGCGGCCATTGGTACTTAGTTGGTGAAAAAGAGACCTCAAGAACAAGTATGACTCCTGGTTCTTTTGCTTATAACCTGCTCTGTTCCATCATTCAAGAACAACAAATTAATAGGAAGCAAAAATCTCAATAGGTTTGAATAACTGTGCCTATGCTAGCCTATTTTACTAGCTAATCCTTCTTTCCTTTTTTTTTGTTCTATAATGGATTTTAAAAGAAATATCTGGGCCATTCTCAGACATGAGTTTGGTCAGTCTAAGAGTCTTTCTCAAACTGGAAGTGTGAGCAGAACAATTTCAAGGGGCAGTTTCGTTCGAAGCATAGTAGTTTTCAAGGTGTGCCAGATAGCTGCAGGAGTGTGTCTTAGTCAGCCCTCTTTTACTCCCAGGATGAATTCCTGTTGTTCACATGGTTATGGTGTTGAATTAAGTTTGCTTGTGGATTGTGGCTGTAAGAACTCATTTTGAAACCAAAACCTAACTCCCATCTATTCATCACCAACTTTTGAATTTGCTGATTTCCATCCTCCCTCATTACCTTCCTGTCCCAAACCAGAAAAGCTGCCCCTGAGTGAGGTGGTGACCTTGTGCAGTGGTTTCCACAGACCTGTTTTTCCAAACAGGTGAAACTAGCTCATCAACACCATCAGCTGTGTTCTGTATTCCTTGCATGAAGTCAAGGAGGATTTTGGTATGTAGAAATCGAACCCTTAATGGAACAGTTTCATTGTTGTCACATGCAAGAATGATTTGCTATTCGAGAATAAGTTGGGGAGGAAGAGAATCAAAATGCTTTGCAATTAATTCCTAGGCTCTTCAGAGATTTGTCGGGCAATGATTTAGAAGAGGAGCAATTTACAATGTAGGTAACACTAGATAGTCAGGAGTTTTTGCTGATGTTGCCTTATAATGTGGTCTTGTAAAAGAGCTCTCCTTCGTCCCTAATGAGGTTATTTCACAGCAACAGTTACAGTTATGGTATCGATTAAATAAATAGATAGTTGCCAAATAGATCTTTGTAATAGTTTCATAAATAATGGCTGCCCCTCCGTAATTCCCATGTAATGCAAAGTGCGTATTTGGTCACTGAAAGAGGGAGGGATGGACTACAGGAACAAAGCTGCTAATAATCACAGTGGAAAAGAATGTAGCATAACACACACAAGTCTCTGCCCCTCTATTAATGCTTTGCAAATCCAAGATTTTTCAAGCTTTCCATGGCCATTATTGCTTCAACCTTAACACCAAGGGTTCAATAAAATTTTACTCAAATCCTACTTTTTGAATAGTACAAGTTGACATAATAACTATGGAGACAGATTTGAAATTGTCATGTAAATTGCTGCAGCATTAGCTTTCAAAGTTTAGTATTGCTGTATAATATTCATTGCTCTTAAGCTTCTTATTTATAGAGGCGGTGCATGTATTTGGAATAACTGTGGTAAATTGAAGGATTAAGGTAATATTTCTTCTACCAAATCTTTTTATTTGGGTGGCAATAAAAAACTAGAGTTTGTAATTTATTTTGTTATTTATTTACTTGTGTTGTCTATGTGCTTCTATATTTTAGTTTCAGTCACTACCAGTGCTTGCAAGGCATGACAGTTACACTTGTGCCAGGCCATCAGGCATCCTTGGAAGCTAATCCTGGAAACACATGTAAAATACTGCAAAGGTTCATGTACACACCACAAGAAAATAGAATGTCATGGAGAGGTTTAAATAAGTACCCCCTATCTTGCCTTGTAATTTCCTTTTCCATTTAAAGTTGAACTTGCAATACTCGTGTCATATCACCAGTACAAAACTTCTGTTCTTTCTCACAGTTATGAATTATTCTTATTTCATTGCAGTTCATGCTTATTTATTTCTGTGTTTTTCAAGAATATTATATCCGTATTTCCTCTTGACCAACACTGCCTGTGCACTCTAGGAAGCGTGATGAGAAAAGAGTCTTCTAATCTATCAGTCATGTCAGAATGTGCTACAGTGAGGGCAGACGTGGAAGTACTGTAGTTACTTTCTGATTCTATGTATAAATCTTCAGCAAATCTAAAATATTTTTTAAAGTTCTTCATAATTGTGAAGGTATTTTAAAAATGCTAAATATCAGTATTTGAATTGACAAGGCATTTTAATGCTTACTGTTCTGTAAGTTACAGCAAGTCTCCATTAGCTTTTTGATTTACCTAAGGATGATATACTTAGAGTTTACGTATTTTTGGAAAGTACAGTCAGGTTGATGCAGGAGAACGTGGCTTCACTCTATTCAGACAGCAAGTACAATGATATCTGTTTTCCCATTAGGCAAATATGTACATATTTATTATATCTGTGTGTGTGTGTGCAGGTGTGTTTATGCGTGTAGCTGTGACAGAGGGAAAGCAGGACAGTGAATGAAAGGAAGACTGAAAAGGGAATACCAGCTGCCTGTTAGTGTTAATTAACTGGTGGTGAGAGCAGCCTAGTGATCTCAGGCAGCAATGTTCAAGTTCCCTACGCAAGTTTGCCCCATTCCACGTGTGAGGCAGGCATCCCTCCGCACCTGCTTTCTGAAGTGGTGTAAAGCTGTTCGGATGCTCCTCAGAAAAACTGCTGCCCTGAGCCTGGAGCCGTGCGGAGGCTTAAGTCATCCTTTTAAGGCACGTGTCTGATCTTGGGGAACCTTGGATCTGGAAGAGACAAACCGCAAGTGGAGATTTGTCTCACTGTTTTGCAATGCTTCATCGAGAATCTTTCCAATATTGTTCTGAGGAGATGCCCGTTTCACTTTTCTACTACCTCTTCCTCCAGTCCTCCCTCCCTCTCTCCCTTCTTTGCTTTCTTAATTCTCTCTTTTCCATCTTCCTTCTTTTCCTTTCTTTCCTTTCTCCTTTAGAAAGTGTCAGACATCAGCAGGGAGGTTTTCCTTTGAATGTGCAATCTTCCAAAAGCACGCAGCAGTCTGTCAGCTCTGTGCTTGAGAGTATCGCTGCCTTAAACATGTTGTGTGCTGACATTAAAACCAATTTCATTTTTTTGAAAAAAAACCCAACCTACAGCCTGTAAATGATTCTGTGATGCTATCTTTTGAGTAATGCCTGAGAAGGATACTCTGATGTGCTATTCAAACGTGAGTTCATTCTAAGTCAGAGGCAGTAGTGCTCAGGTAATAGATATTTTTCTGTGGGACAAATACTGTAACAATGGTTTTATAGATAAAAATGTTCATACTAGCTGACCAAGAAAGTCAAGAATTCTGTTATTTAATAACAATGACAAAGAATTGTAAATATCACAAAGCATGCAGTGTGGTAAGGAAATTAAATAGAAAAGGAATGAGATAAGAAAAAGAACATATTTTCCTGTCGGTTCATATTTACTTAAATTTTTATCTCTGACCTCGCTATAAAGCAAGATTTTTGCTGTGCAGTCCCTGAAGAGATACATTCTACTCTTTCAAATAAGAACAGAAGCAGTGAAGCAAACATGAATGCAGCTGCTACAAGTGTGATGACAGCCAATTGACCCAACCATGGAAAGACATTTTGGCTTGATCTGCAGCACCAGAACACCAGACGGCTAAGAGGTGCATAGGCTCTTGCTCACCCACATGTGCAACACTAATCGTACCTTTCGCACCCCTTAAGAAAGCAGAGGTTGTCATTAATAGGTCTTGAGGAAGCCTGGCACAGTCTCCTCTAAAAGCAGGAGGAATTCTCTGATCTGGATATTAAAATCCCCGATTAAATAAGGTATTATCTTAATGCAAGCTTGTCACTCTTTGAACTGGTTCATTTCCTGTATAATTTTAAAAATGTAAAAGAGTTAGATAATTCTCCCTTTGAAACCAAGGGAAAAAAAAGAATAGTCATACAAAAAGTCAAGTTAGTCTGTATTCTGTGGTCACTTTTAGACTTCAGGATTGATTTAGAATGATTAGTTTCCTCATGCTCCTGCTTTGCTTCCTTCTTTCGTCAACTACAGCATGAATTATAACTTCCTTTTTTGTTTAGAAAAACTCTGGGAAGTATTTTTTGTTATATGTTACACAAACATTTTACTGAATTTGCAGCTATTTAGATGTCTCAAAAAATGGACAGTTGGTCAAAAAAACCCCAGCAAACCAGACAGGGACTCTCAGAACTTCACATTTTCGGTAAATATTTTTTTCATCTGTGTTCAGAATCAACAGACTTCATTAGAAATTTGGAAGCAATACAGCCTTGGAAGAGCGCTGTTTGCGGGTTGGTTACAAACTCCGCTTTTTGCAGCCTGTTTTATTTTTTAAAATCTAGTCTTGGAAGAAGGAAGTGCAATTTGAAGAAAGATCCAGGAAATCTGAAACAACTGCTAGAAACATCAGCTTGAAGTTACGTTCCCTTATTTTTCACACAGTGCTTGTGAAAAAGCCTTCTTGAGTTTGATACTCTGTTGAAATAGTTTCACAAAATCAAGAGAAAGGCCAGCTGCAAGTAGGTTACTTACAGAGATTTTGAGGAGTAAAACCAGATCGGGAGTCTTCCACAAAATTCATAAAAATAGGCTTTTTTTGATGAAGGTGGAATTATTGTGCCTGCTTCCAACATTACTGCCAAATGCAGTAATACAGGAAATCAGAGGAGCTCTACAATCAAATGGGTGTTAGTTAGAACAATTTCATCTCTTACTGGGTTCCTTTTGCTGGATTAATCCTTCTTTTGTCCAGATGTG
>NW_009709828.1:302931-349114 GCF_000703405.1 Apaloderma vittatum | reverse complement strand
CACGCGCTCTTCCTGAACACCTGCTTTCAGGCAGGTGCTGCCAGCCCGGGCTGCGACATTGACACAGCACATGCAGTGGTTGTGTAAGGTTCTACGTCCTCTGCTGTGGCTCTTGGGATGTTTCTAGAACCAGGAGGTATCCACTTGGCTATCCTCTAATTTTAATATTTGGTCATGGTTTAGGAAGCTGGAGTGAAGAGTTCCATTCTACTTAACAGCAAGAAATTAAGCACCTGATTTAAGATGGGGTTTTTGAAGGGGACCACCTACATTCAGTTTCCATCTTCATTTGTAATAATTCCGTATCTCTGCTAAATGATTTAGCACCGAAATATATTGCATTCCTTTCTTCCTTTCCTTTTGGAATAGCATATGACACTGCATTTCAGTTAGCTGTAGTGTGTGGTTTTGCTGTAGAACTCCCTAATGATAATACATCTGTGTGTGTATGTGCATGCTTTAGCGCTGTTTTCTTTTCTCATCAGTGTAGTGTTGTTTCATGCATTGTAACAACCTCAGTACATGCGATCTCTTTATGCTACAAATCAAAAGAAAGAGAAAGAATGGAAAATTTTTTTTTTGAAAATGTTAGTAAAAAGCTTATTTTCCCAAAATAATGGAGCCCAGGTAGCTGGCAGGCAGGATTTGGAAATGCTGATAACACCAAGGTGATGGGTTCAATCCCTGTCCTGTCCCCATGTGTTGCCTGATCTAGTTGAGAGGCATCCCTGCCCATGACAGGGAGGTTGGATTAAATGATCTCTAAGGTCCCTTCCAGCCTAGGCCGTTCTATGATTCTGTGATGATCTCAGACCTCCCAAGCTGGTACACAGTTTCAGTTCAAGAATAATTCTCATTCCCACTATGGAGCTACTTGGCAGCAAGTGGTGCATCCAGACTGCACCCCGTAATTAGAATGGCATTGAATAAGAAGGTGAGAGAACTCTTCACCTCCACACCAGTTTTCTTACTTGCAATAAAGTCCATGGCGACGCTCCAGTGAAATTAAGAAACAATGTGAGGTTTCTCTGGGCGTGCTCTACTGCATTAGTGTGCGGTGACACGCACTGGGAAGGCATCTATAGTGAGTGCTGTTGGTTTCATTTACAGACCTGCCAATAGCGGCTAGCAATCGCCTATGAAAAGCCATTATACACTGGCCCATAAAGCCACACAAAATTTTCATTATGTTTCACTTAAAAAGTGCTTGTTTTGCAGGATAGAGGCCATGTCAATAAAATGGATTGGATGTCACTTAAACCAAGTGACGTGCTAATCTCCTGGAGGCCCGGTGTCCTTAATCTCTACAGGACACAAGTCAGTTGAGAAGCATGAGCTGTTCTTGCAGGTAGCAACTATTGAGCTCTTTAATGTAAATTCAAAGGCAAAGCTTATCAGTGTGTTTCAGAAATTGCTTCAGTGTGGTTGCCGTCTATGGGAAAAAAATCCCCACACTTCCCCCAAAATCCCTGGGCAACTTCCAAGCTTTCACTGTGCCCGCAAGCACCTTTCAATTATAAATAAATTGTTTTTGGTGATATGTGCCCTGTG
This sequence comes from Apaloderma vittatum, assembly GCF_000703405.1. Classification (NCBI taxonomy): domain Eukaryota; kingdom Metazoa; phylum Chordata; class Aves; order Trogoniformes; family Trogonidae; genus Apaloderma; species Apaloderma vittatum. The sequence continues at coordinate 347,563 of NW_009709828.1, read as the reverse complement.
ACCAATTGGATTAGAGGCATTTCATCTGGCTGTTATTAAGCTAACTTGCCTATTGCCCTTGTGTAGCTAAGCACGATCAAAATATAAGGTATGGGAGAGCATCTCAATTATGAACTGTAATACAGTGCTCCTGCAGACCAAATTCTTCAGTTCATTAAAAAAAGCTTCAATGACTAGTAATACTTGAAGGAAAGGGCAGAATAATAGGCACAGGATCAAGGATACTGTAGCGCGTCAGGTTGCAGAGTTACAGAAGCTATTAAAAGATTCAGACTGGCATTTTTAACATTTCGGTGGACTGGTCGTTATTAGACAATAGGTGGGGCCGTTGGAAACCTGTAGGCAATCTGTGACTCTTTAGAAGGATTTAAAGACTAAGGTCTCCTCGGAATGAGTGTAACAATCTGCCAAACGTTACAAGAATCTAAAATATGTTTTCTGATGTGTACTCCTCTATTTGTATTTATCTGTTATTGCACATGCTATAAATTAAAAAGTTACTTTTCTATTAATTTGAGCTATTGCCAGATTTTCACTGCAGAGCTGTTCCGTGAATCAAAACCAGTTCTTCAGAGCTTGTAAGTTGAAGGGAAAACTAAGGAGTAGAATGTTCATTTGTATTTCTGACGTTCTGATCTATCTCACTCTGAAATCATGAACTGAAACCAATGTAAATGGATGGACTCCATTTATTTTTCCATCATTGTTTACCGAGAGTGGCACAAAATGCAGCCTTTCTGGCTGCATGCAGCTGTGTTTTGTGTGAATTAAATGATAGCAGGGAGCCAACTCTTCAAAGTATTTTTACTGCTCCTACATAGCATGAGGAGGGGAGAAATGGGAGTAAGAAAGGAACTTCTAAGAGATACGGAATTTGTTCATCAGAAGAAGAGGGGTTTTGTTTTACGGAAGCAGAAGGTAATAAAAAATGTGAACACCAGAACATGCTTCAGGTAAAATGATTTATTATTAAAATAAAGTTTCTCAGGTATTAGGAGAAAGTACCAGAGTTGATCCTCATTCTTCTGTGTGATAGGTCATCACCTCATGCTGATTGAAATTTATTGATGTTTAAATTGGACAGTATCACTGCTAGTCTTACCTCATTATAGTAATAGGCTTGGTGTGGAGATTTTATCACCTCCTTTGTGGTGTTGAAGCTTTTAGGATTTTTACCATGTTCTCTTAAAAAAAAATAAATGCACAGGACTGGGATTTTGGGAGGTGCAGCCACTTAACCATTCTTGCTCCCGTTCATAAAACCTGAAAAAGTCTTCTAATTTTCATATTAAAATTGATCATAGTCAATTTGTACTCTTCTGTTTAGTTCCTGTTATTTTCCTTTAGTACAAATAAATACTTCTTCCTTCAAGTGTTTTTCTCTTGGGATATTTGTAAGTCAATTTACCTCCCTCTGCCATTTTGCCAGATTAAAAAGCCAAGGCCAGAAAGATGCTTGTTTTAAGATGCACTCTGTATTCCTTTGATCACGCCAGTAATCTTCCCCTTCATTAAATCCAACATAATTTTTTTAAACTGAAGCAAAATTAAAAGTTGCAATCTCATCAGTGACTTAAATAACTGAACTGCCATTTCCCAATTTCTGTTGGAAGTATCTTGTGTGATATATCTTTGGATTACATTTGTCTTTTGCCTCACCGCATTACACACTAAAAATGAGTATTATACAGGGTAACTGAATTTTTCCCTATCTCTCCCATTCTATTTTTAGAAAATTATTATTGTTAGCAGCCTGTAATACATCTTTTCATGTTATACCTGTGTCCCATCCTCAGTGTCATCTCTTTTTCATTTCATGATATAATGTCTTGCTGTTATTGATTCAGTTCAACATTGCATTATGAATAAATGCAGTCAGTAGCCAACATTCTCCTGTCCTAAGTGTTGCTGTAAAATTATTAAATAAGATGATCGTAAAAGAAAATTTGGAGAACTTACCTGTTGATCTCGTTCCAGCTCAGTTGTTGGTTCAGGATGACCTGTTGTTGTGTGTGCTCTGGTGAGGTCCTTTGCCATTTGATAATCCCCCCTGTGCTAATCTCTATCTTTTCCAATTTATAGAACATGTTCTTGTTTTAAACATTTTACTGAAATTAAATGGTTTACCTCCTGACATTCTGTTTATTTAAAAAAGTTGCTGATGTCTTATACCGGACTGTGCATTACAAGCTATCCTGAGTAATTCCATATGGGCTAATATTGAGGTTCTCATTTGCCTCATTTTCTGTTATTTTCCATGTCTCTACTTACTCTTGCCTTCAAAACAGCGATCTGAGATTTTCTGCACTGTAAACAAAGGAAAAAAGAAACCTGACTTTGCCATGAGTCCTCATTGAGAGGGGTTTTTTTCATGTCATTTTTACATAAAATGGGTGAAATTTCATGCTCTGTATTTGTCTTTATTGGTGTGTAGAAGGAAGGTAAGAGTGTAGGACATAGGAGGGGGCAATCAATTCCCCTTTCCTCTTGAGCAGTTCCTCTCTCACAGGAAGTTTTACCATTGTCAGGAGAAGGCAGTAGGTGCATAGTTGCGAATCCCATGCCTTGCTCACAAGATCATTACTGGCAGAGGAATGACCATATTAATCTCTAGTACCACGTATTCAAGTCATTGTACCATTAGCAACATCTCTTACCTAAGTAAAATGTATGTTCCTTCTGTTGCAGATCATACAGGATGCAAATAATACTTGCAGAGATACGAGTCACAGAGTTCCTTCTCCAACTCAGTGAAGCAGGATTTGGTAGAAGTGTTCCCTTTGATGAGGAGGAACAGAGCTCTGCACTCTTTTTAGCCCCATCTCCTGTTGGAAGCTGGTTGATTCGTATCACTTCTGAGTATATGACAAGGATAGCGAGGCGTTAATGGCTCTCTGTAACAAGGTGCTCCATGCCAGAGGTCATGAATTGGCTTAAACATTAGCAGTATAAAGTAATTTAAGATTAAATTTTATAGCTCGTATCTTTACAGTGAGCATTACCCACTGTTGCAAGATATCTTCATCTCATATTTCACACCATTTAGGACAAACTTCTGTTTTCACCAGAATCCCCTCTTCTTGGCCCAGAGGGATGTCGTATGCGAGAAGGTAAAAGCAAGGATAAATACATTTAAAAACTTGAACTAGAACTGTCTTCAGCTGAATATATTTTTAATCATCTTATCTGGCATCTGTTAAATTATCTACATCGTATCTTGTTTCTAATGTTCTGCTATTGCAACATGAAACAGTTCTCACAGACAACTTCATCTCAAATGTTTCTTCATTCTTTTGGGATATCGGAAGAAATATATCTTAAAAATTTATCTTAATACCACAGTTTTTTAATCTTTGACTTTTACTTCCTTTTGAAGCAGTAAGGTCAAAAAATACAAATGCTAAGTAGATCAATGTGAACAACAAAAAGTATGTACTGACCATGGATCAACTTGCACTGAGATTACTTGACTGCTCTTCTGATTTGTATTCTGTCAAGCACCCAAGCCAAAACGTCATTTCTGTCATTCTAGATAATACAAGTTGATTTTATATGTATGTTATAATAGGTGAGGGGAAAAAAAAGAAATGAAATCTATATTTTAATGAACTTTTAATGGGAAGATGCGCAAGGAGTAGAGTCTTTCTTCATCAGCCACGTTTTTCAACTCCCACATTTCCTGTTTAGTTCCATAATTTCTGTTTATAGATCTGACTTCTTTTCTTAAAAAAAAAAAAAAAAAAAAAAAGTGAAAAACTGATCCAGGTCAAAAATCAGACTCAAAAAAGACGCTTTTTTTCACTGTTGATAGGACTTACAGGTGGTTGTGTTAGTGTGGCAATATGGGATTTGGGAAAACCAGGAAGGAGGTGAGGTAAGAAGCTGTTTAAGCCAGGATTGCTGCTCATTTTAATATATTTTTTTTTAAATACTGACCTCTCAAATAAATATAAGATATTGCCAGAACAGTAATAAAAAAATCGTTTAATCTGGAAGGTTTTATTTTTTTTCTGGAGAGGAAGAACAGTGTGAGAAAAAAGGAAAAGTGGGAAGTCAAAACATTGGAGAAGATTTTAGAAGTGCAGGTTTACTTTGTTAAGGGCACAAGTTCTGGTAGTGACATTTGTCTCCAGAGTGTTGAGATTTTAACATACTTCTGCAGCCTTCAACCTGGTGTTCGGCAGTTGGAGAAAGTTGGTCATCAGTGTTGCTGCTGGGTTGGGTTTACTGTCCTAGCACCTGGGTTCAGGCAGGAAAAACAAAAGGTGGCCTGACAGGCCCTTGGTATATTTGAACAGAAGGATGAATCGAGAGAAATGCCTCAAGGGGCAAATATTGAGAACGAAAAGCCTGCTTGGAAGAGAAAAATCTGTGGGAAACCAGTTTACAAAGTGGTGGCATAATCTGTTAATAGCTGTGCAAAGTTTCAAGTGGTACAAGGTCAATATGCTATGAAGGTAAATTAGGACTCGCTACACGAAGCAATTACACAAATAATCAAGCTGTGGAAACCGCTGCCATTTCAAACAGTGAGAGCAAAGCATTTACACAGTGAAACTTTCCAGTGTCACCTTTGTGAGGAAACTTTTCTCCTAAGCGATCGCTTCAGGTTGTCTTTTTGTGTGTGGCATGTTTTTAATTCACGTTTTCCCTCCCGTGGGAATGGTATCCCGGAGCATCCGGACAGTCGCCCATCAGGACGGTTTCCGTACACTTACCGCTTGCACGCGGAAAAATCTCTCTGTCATTCTGCTGGGTTTACAACCTCTCAAAAACTACTTTTTTCCCTCTGATATATGACAACAGTGATGCCTAACCATATGCTTCTAAAATTGTGCTTTCAGCCCCTCCTTTTCCTTAACAAAAGGAAATGGGCTGTTATGGGCTTCACTGTAAATAGGGGTCTTAAAATGCTCTACAAGCAATAAAAGAGAGAAAGAATTTTTTTGTGGGTTGAGACTAAGCTGAGTAAACTGTTCTTTTTCCAGATACTACCAAATGCCTTTTTTTTTTCTTAAATAGACTGCTGCAGGCTTTATTTTTTATATGCTTTTAGTAGGTCATGGAGCTCTAGTAGAGTTGTTTCTTTTAAAGTGTAAATAGAAAATATCTGCTATTTATTTATTTTGATGTATTTATAACAATTACATTTGCAAATCATTTTCTCTGACAGCTTTTTATTTGCTTCTGAAGGAAGCCAAAGACAAAATGAACAGTTCTTGAGACACTGAGTCGTTTTCTGTGGAGAAGTAGGCAATACTGCTTCCAGATGACTCAGAAGGTGACGGTGACAGAGAGTATCAGCACTTACTTTTGTTGGATCTTTATGGAACAGGGAGCAATGGGTGAACAGACCAAGTTTACAGTCCTTTTACAACAGGGATCTCGGAGGGGAAATTTGCAGCCATGCAGACTGTATGCACCACCTCAGAGAATAATTCGTCGTTTGCACTTACTGTAGATAAGAAGCTGGCTATAAGGTTTTTAAATTAACTGTCAAGTTTAATGTTAATTATTTCTTGTCCTGGGTTTTAGAGGGGTGTGAAACCAGGGCATATTGTATCTTTAAGTACCTCTGGCCTGAGCCAATTGAAGCTACTGTGGTCTAGAAAGCTTGTGTCTTGAGATAATGAAGCAGATTCCGGCCGGTCATTTTGGCTGAGGGAAGTCCCTAAACAATGCAGGCACTGAGAAATACCATCAAGGTAAATTCCCTTTGAGGACACATCAGTGTTTCATTCAAACATCAATGAATCCATTTGGAACTAACTAGTAGATTGGTGTGAGGGTGAATTTAGCCCCTCCTCCTCGTGGAGCATGTTTATGGGAGGTTATCAATCTCCCTTAAGAAGCAAAGAATTTTAAATAACATTATCTGAAATGCAGGCTTAAGCCTTCTTCTAAAGTGCGTGAATATTCCTGCATTTTGCTTTATGACTGCTGTATGGTCATGTCTGTGGAAAGAGCCTAGAGGAAGACTTCTGGAGGATTTTTCAGAACACCCAGTGTCACCTTTGTGAGAACAAAACAGTCCTTTGCCAGTTCATGGCTTGTCCTTCTGGGAATTGCATCAGTTCCTTGCTCAAAAAATGGGGGATCTGTATTTCTACCAGTCACAGAATGTGTGATGATTTTTGACTGTATCATCCTGCATAAAAAAACCCTCACCAACAGATAATAACTTTGAACGTAGACACACCCCTCCTGCTCCCAAACTGCTAGAAGAGCTCTTAGGAAGGACCCCACGCAAGAGGAAGGAGTGTTTGGAGAACATGTACTCTCTTGACTTGCACTGGGTAGCGGACTGATCACCGTCTGTATTTATCTGTGTAGGTGATGTGTGTCAGTAAAACATGCATAAGCACTAGTCAGTGTTACCGTATATTTAGGCCCTGAAGTCAGGGCTTCAGGGACGGATGTGGCTTACTGGCTCTCAGAGCTACTCTTCAGAAGGAAAATCAGTGAATTACCCGAAGAGCATCCATACTTGGTACCGGTGACTTCAAGTCTTGTCACAATTTTGTATTCATCTCACATTACAGATGCATTGCCTTCCTGGCTTGCTTTAGGTAATAATGTTACAGCTGCTTTATGTTACAGTATGTTTGCAGTGAGCAAAACACATTGGTAGTGTTGCTTATCCTCATTTCTTCCACCTCCTGCTTTTTGGATCACAGTTGCTTGGTGCATCTAACCTAGTAATGAAACAACATAAACATGTATAAATCTGTGTTTAGTCAATCACATCTGTACAGATGCATAACAGTGGATATATATTCACTGTGTGAAGAGCTGCATTCTACTTTTTCTCCTGTTACTTGAGAGAACCAGAGGGCATGAAAGAGATACAATGTATTTCAGGGCAGGGAGGTTTACATGAAACTTAACATTTTAAATACAGCATTCGCTTGAAATAATTTCCCTTAAAAGATGTCTGACTGTTGCTAACAGCAGCTCATTCTCTTCATATTTGCTGTCTAGTCTGTTAAATCATAACATGGTAAAGAAGCTGCTACCGAGGGTTTTTAAAAAACACAGCCTTCATGCCCGTAAAAGGTTGTCCAGAGAATTGATAATCATGTTGGGGTTTAAACACAGCAGCTCCCAATAGGTGGGTGCTGATAAAGCTTGCTGGAATCTCCTTGGTTGCAGCATCTGGAGTGATCCTTGAAATACATCAGCCAACTGAGCTGTGGCTTGACAGCATAGAAATATGAAGCTATAAACAGAGTCATTTCTAAATTTTACAGTTTTCCTAATATGGATACTTGCACAGAGTATCTCTTCAACTGCCAAGATGATAGAACCACACAGAGCTACAGTTTCAAAGAGCACACTTTGAGGGCTCAGTGTGGTGCGCGTTCCTTCTTAGGTTGTATCTGTTCCTGTTCTCACTATGCAAATAGCTTCTAACGTCTCTTCTTTCCTTCTGCCCTTCAAACAGTGGCCTTTGTGATATGAAAGAAAGATAGTACTAAGAGGAAGCCTATTTTGCTGGAGCTCAAATAATCCACCTGAAATTAGAATATCTGCAAACCTAACCCCGTGATTGAAATTCACCTCAGAGACTCTATGAATTTTGATTCCTTGCATTCTCAAAGAGTGCTTTCTTTTGTTTTGTTTTATTGCTGATAGCCCAGACACTTGAGTTTGTGCATGCAAATGGTGTCTGAGATGGGGAGGAGAAGAAACTTTATTCTTGTCTTCCCAGGACAGGGAACACTCACAGCTGCACTTGTTGCACTTGCTTCCCCTTGCAGGCTACTTCAGACGGATAACACCAGGAATGAGGGGCTTGGGAAGAAGAAATATGGAATGACAAGAGGGCTTTTCCAGAAAATTGCCATCCAGTCTATAAGGTCTGTGATGCACCATTTTCCAGTACTGCTCTTGTAAACTGCTGCTTGCCTTTGTAAAGGCTATTTGAATTTACCCCACCTATAGTCATAGTGTCTTTCAAGTGCATTTGATCTAGTTTATTTATTCTTAGTTGCTTACATGTAATTGAGGTTTTGCAGGTTAAAAGAGAGTCCCTCAACTCTGCTACTTCAAAGAAGGTGCAAGGAATCAGGATGGGTTATGACACGTTATTCAGTTACATCCTGCTTTGTTCTGAATCTCAAGGATCTGCATTGCTTTCAGTGTGTAGTTTATATACTCTTTTCTACTTCCTCATGGCCTCTCACCTGCATTCCAGAGATCTGTGTCCACCTCAAGGAGCCCTATCACGCTCCCTGTGAAAGCATATGAACTTTAGTTTTATCATGTGAAGGAGATAATTTCACTGGTTCTGTCAAATATAATCTTGGATGAAACCAACGTAGCTGTTATCAGAGTGACTCTTAAAGGTTAAACCACGTATTTAAAAGGTGCCGGGCTGTGTATATGCCCATGTAATAATATAGGCAGGCCTGGAGAAAACAGCACTTTTGGAACTCACATAGATTGAGAGTAGCATCGTTAGGAGCTGACCATCCCCTCTCATACCTAAGGACAACAGAAGATTTGTGCATGTTTATGGCATCAGATGGATAGCGCATCCTATTAACACAGGCCAATAAATCATGCTTGTCCCCAGACACATTTCTGTGCATCAGCACCTGAACAGAATCGCTGTATAATCTTTAACCCCTCCCCACACACCCTGCCTTGGCTGAATGCCCGACTCTGGCAGTTTTAACTGAAACAGTCAACTCCGGGGAGGGGGCAGACCTTTGTCATCCCCATTTTGCTGAAGAATGACTGCTGGGAGCAGGAAAAGACAAGCTGCCGCTCTCTGGCCCCCCTCTTGAGCCTTGCCTTTTCTGAGGAGCTGCAGGGTCCCTCAGGGGAGGTGTCTGGAGGGGCCGAACGCTGCAGCCGCTGTGACTAATCGCTCCCCTTCTGACAGGGAGGGACAGATCAGCGCAGGCAGGGTTTTGTCCGGGCACGGCTCCAGCATCCGCAATCATGCACTTAGGCAAAGATCTTTTGCCGGAGATCTTTACTCAGGTTTATTATTTCTGCTGAATTCCAGCCAGCGAGTGGAAATTCCCACTAGGAGGTGGGAGGAGAGTAAGTGGAAAGACATCAGAAATAGAAAGGATAAAGGACAGAATAAATTGAGCGACAACCAGTGTATTTAGAACCAAAAATGAGAAAGTAATCATCCACTCCTGGAACTAAACAGGATTTATTTTAAACTCTTAACTGCCTTTGCATAGAAGGCAAGCAGAAAGCACAAGAACATTCTTCTAAGTACCAATTAACAAGCATTGAAAAGTGCAGGCCCAGTGAGGTGAAAAATTGTGTATAATTTTTAGGTGTGTGACACAGGTGTTTTGCTTTTGAAAACAAATCCATTTTGCGGAGAACAAGGAAGAATCTTTGCGATTTAACAGGCAGTTTGAGGCCTGCAGTGATGCCAGCAGACTTGTTTGAATTAAGAGGGACTGCTCCTCAGTAATGTTTTATTCTAAATTTTCTGGCAGGTGGAAGAACACATATTAATCAGCTGATTTTGAGATATAATAATTTTTTTTTCTGAAATGCTTCTCTCACAAGAAGAAAACACTTCAACATTTAGTAAGGCTAGCTTTCTGCACTGTAAAGAGTTCCCAAATCGTGAGATGTCCTTCCTGGTGATCAGTTATTGCCAGGAGGGGTGCACAACCATAAGATCTGAGAAAAGTTGTAGCTTGCTTTTCCACATTTATGCTCTCAAGCAGAGACTAGTTGTGTTTTTACCTACAGGCTTCTAAAACTGAAAAGGTATGTTTCACTCCAAAGCGATGTACTAGGAGTCTTCTTTTTTTTTGTGTCCTATTTCTTATTCTTTTGCCAAAGAACTGAAGGGTTGCAAGCCTTGCTTGCGTGCAGTACATGGCTAAACCCCTTGTTGCACACTGCGAGCTTGCGTGGCAGAAATTCAAACAGACAGGAAGAAAAAGCTGCTAGTTTATCAATGGAACTCTTTTCTCTCGGCGGGTATCTAACCAGTAGCGTGGAAGCTGCCCACGGGCAGCTCTGCACGCTGCTGGAAGCTGCTGTGCCTCCCTCCAGGCCTACCCAGCTCAGCAGGTGCTCACACATCCTTCCATGTCCTGACGACTGCCTCAGAGCTTATGGGATGAACTTTCCTATAGGCTTCCTCAGTTCAAATAATAACGGGTAGTAAATGAATTGTCAACATGTTTGTTGGGATATTTTCGAAGACGGTAAAATGGTGATTTACTACAGGATGGATAAGGTGGTGATTAGGCCAGCCAAAGAGTGGCACAAAGCTCAGCAGCTTAAGTCCGCAGGAGAGGGCAGCGGGAGCTGCAATGCTGGCTGTGGTTTCTGCCCAGAATCAGAAACAGAAGATTCAATAAACAGAGATGCAGAACCAGGTACTGGCTTAAATGTACTTTAAATGCACTTTTTAAAAAAATGTACTCCCTTTCGCAGATATAATGCTGTTTTATCATACAAGTATATAGCTTTTTTTTCCTGTTAAACTTTTTTTTAAGGCAGTGAGAATTATTACAGGGCATAAATGCTCACATCTGAGCATTTTAAAATATTTCTGTAAGACACAGAATCGTCTTGGAACATTGAGCGAGGGAGTACCGGTGAAGACAAAGATCTACCCTAAACTTCTGTTTGATGATTGACTAGCAAAAGAAATTCGCAGAAATGTTATGGGTAAACAGCGTGATATATTTATGTAATTTAAAATGCTGCTCAAAGACAAGAACAATGATCAGACAATAACCGCATCCTGGGATGTATCAAGAGAAGCGTGGTCAGCAGGTCAAGAGAGGTGATTCTCCCCCTTTACTCTGCTCTTGTGAGACCCCACCTCGAATACTGCGTCCAGTTCTGGTGTCCCCACCATAAGAGGGATGTGGATCTGTTGGAGCACGTTCAGAGGAGGCCACAAGGATGATCCAGGGGCTGGAGCACCTCTGCTACGAGGACAGGCTGCGGGAGCTGGGATTGTTCAGTCTGGAAAAGAGAAGACTTTGGGGGGACCTAATAGCTGCCTTCCAGTACCTGAAGGGAACCAACAGGAAGGCTGGGGAGGGACTTTTTACAAGAGTGTCCACTGATAGGACAAGGGGAAATGGGTTTAAGTTGGAGGAGAATAGATTTAGATTGGACCTTAGGAATAAATTCTTCAGTACGAGGGTGGCAAGACTTTGGAATAAATTGCCCAGAGATGTTGTGGCTGCCCCCTCCCTGGAGGTGTTCAAGGCCAGGTTGGATGGAGCCTTGAGTAGCCTGATCTAGTTGAGAGGCAGCCCTGCCCATGACAGGGAGGTTGGACTAGATGATCTCTAAGGTCCCTTCCAGCCTAGGCCATTCTATGATTCTATGGTTCTATGATAAATGGTTTATAGAAACGGAAATAGATTTAAGTTTTAAAAAGATGAAGATCAGGAGATTAGTAGTGGTGTTGCTAGGATGAAGTGCATTCAGTTCTCTTTTTTAATATTTGTAATGCAGTGGAAATGTCGATTTTAATAAAATGAATAGTATTTTGAAGGAACTCCAAGTGAGCATCTTTTGATTCTTCAGCATTAAAACAGGCAAGGGAGAAAGCTGTCTGTAATTTAGTATTTCCCTGGTAGTAGGAGGAGAGGGTCAGGCTACTGGACTATTATTTTTTCAAGACTAGCTTTATTTCAATAAATAAAATACTTCACAAATCTTGTTATGGAAATGAAAAATCAAAGTGAGATCACATTCCTCTTTTGAGAGAATAGGTTAGAAAAGCAAAAATTGCAGTTAGTGTTGCCCTCATTTTAGGCTTGAAGCAGACTGTGATAGCAACTACATTGTGAAATAAATTATTCCTTTTTAATTACTTGCAATAGAAGTTATACCTTTATCTATAAAATCAAAGTAACTGATAGATAAGAGGAATGTTGACTTATTTAATGGCTAAACTGATTTACACCTTCAATTCCTGAAACACGGAAGAGGATTTGATCATCTGTTACTACAGTGTAGGAATCTGAGGAGCCCCGACATGTTGACAGATTGCATTCAGCAACTTGCTTCTTCTCCAGGGAAAACACTGCTGCTTATTTTGAAAGATTCAGGCACTGCTCAACTATGAGTATCTATAAAATGCTCATTAGGGACAATAAAAATCATTCTCAATGAGTGCAGCGTTATTAGGTGCCATCAGAACTTTGATTAATTTTCATTCTTGTTTGAGATTCGCCTTGTGAAGAGATTCTGTAGTCAGGGCGCACTTTTCTTTTGGGTTTATGCTCTCGTTTTGAGCAAAGGACAAGATTTTTACACAGGGCTGTCTGCAACTTCCATTTATTGAAGCTCCTGTTCTGCATCAAAGCACTAAGATCACAAAAATCAACGTACCATCCTGGGCCGGCCCAAAGAGCCATCTCACCCCGTGCCTGGGCTCTGACAGCATCCAGGAGCCGAGTTAGAGATGGAGATGAAAACAGACGGAACCCAGAGGTCTAATCCTTTGGTATGGTTTTCAGACCCCAGCGAGCCCCCTGATAAAACTGCCAAACAATTCCAGAGATACCGTTATTTGAAGCAGAAAGGGGCCAGAAAGAAATGGAATCTGTCAGGCTACGGTTTTTCCCATCAGATATGTGTGTGTTGCTGATGAGAAACGCTCATTACTGTGGAAAAGCTTGTTAACAGTCTGTAGAAAATGGGAGAGGAAGAATCCTTAAATAGTGTTGATATATGGGGAACAGGTTAGCTTTATGGACCATCACCTAAAATAGAAAGGAATAAGAGGAAATACTATCTTAATTTTTAATTATACACTGCTTTATAGGGCAGATTTTCTGCAGAATCACTGTAACTCATATTTCAGTCATCTCTACTCACAATCATATTCATTGCTAAATCGTTTAATAAGGCCATGTTGTACAGCTTTTGTTTATCCCAAGTATTCAACCTATTCTTCTACTGAATGAAATGAAAAGACATAACATTTTCATTGTAACAGTAAAAAAAAAAAATCAGCCTAAAGTTTTGGATTTGTTTGGTTTTCTTTTAAAATAACATTTTAGGAAAGATGTGCATAGAAAGTTTTAAGAAAAAATATACGCCTTTGCCCACTTTCTGTCATTGCTCTTTTCCCAATCCCTATCCTACAGGGTTTACTTAGATCTACTATTAATTAGTAAATGCAGACATAGAAATATTAATCCAGCAACAAATTTAATGAGTCACCTCTGCAAGGGGCAGTTAAAATAACACTAGTCAAACCTAGTATCGGCCAATAAAATATAAACAGCGCTTATTTCATTAGATTAAAATATTGGTTAAAATCTATATGAATTATTTAATATATTGATTTATCTATAAGTAAAGAAGAAAATTTATGTCTTGGCAGAATGTATATTTCATTTCAATCTCTTTGGCACATAAAATAGTTAGGATAGCCAGAGAAGAGACAGTATGTTCTCAAATTAGGAAGGATTAAGGACCAGAGTTAATAAAGGCTTTGGCTACTTAAATAAATTTAGATGGGAGTAGATGGCATTTAAGCATGTGCATCCACAATCATAAGGAAGGGAAGGAAGAAGGGAGAAAGGGAGTCCTTCATCAGAAAGGAAGATTTGTTGAGGATGGAGCCAGAGAACTAAGGCAGATTTGATATACATTTCATCTGAACTTAGTGACACTGGTCCTCTAAGTATATGAGGGTTTCTTATTAAGTAAATGGACAAGTTAATAGTGGTCAGACTTTCAGTTTGAGCTGCATCTTTAAGCAATTTTTATTGAAAGATTAAAATAACATTTTAACAGCTTTTTCTGGACAGATAGCTAGCTATATCTTCTGGAAATTTTTCATAACTGAAAATCTGCACGTAAATTTAATCAAATATATTATCAAACACTTGGATTTTTCTTTACTTGCCGTACTGCTTAAAAAGAAATCACGAGTGGCTACAGTGGCTTGAGCTGGCTGTAGTCTTTCTATTAGGACCCTCCCATACGTTTCGCTTTGTACATACGTATATGCAAATATATATATATGCAGATACAGAATGCATAACATTTACTTCTATGTAAAAAAAGGTGATCTAAATCTTTGAAGCTTCTTTTGCAATAGAATTAGATTTTACGTTGGACAGCGTGCCCAAGGACATGAGATAGGGAAGAAAAATGTCATCAGGACCCTTCTGAGAGTTTATATCTAGCATGACTTATAGGGTGTGAGGCTTCAAGCTGTTTCATTTCCTTTCCTAAGGTTAAAAGTGACATTGTTGGATTTAGCTTGTCTCAGGGCTGAAGAAAATGTATAATAAGCCTTCTTGCCATTACTAATGACTGACGGTTGACTGAACAAGACCAATTCAGTCAGCCCCTTTCTGAAGTTATGATCGGGGGTTATGGAAGTTTGAAATATCTTCACTAGAACACCAGTACACAAACCTGCCTTTTTCAGATAATCCCGCTTTCAAGGCTATGGTTTTCCAGCCTGTTATTCTGAAAAGACAGTATTTGGCAAGTTCTTAGATATTTTTTCAGGTTCAAATTAGTGAGTGACAAGGATTTCTGGAGGTCTCGACCAGTTCCTGCTGCCTGTGGTATTAATGGCCTTTCTAATACCAGGGAAACAGTGACAGATGTGTTACGTTTTTTGGCTAAAACAAAAAAAAAAATTAAAAAAAATCATCTTTCCAAATGTCAGATTCAGAGACCTTATTCAGACAAACTAGTTGTTTCTAAATTTCATAAAAGATAGGATTATAAGGAACCATTACTCTTCTGAAGTCATCCTTCTGCAAGGCTCATACCTTGTTAAGCTTTTTCTCAGACTTTGATAAGGATTTTGTGTCCTAAAGTTCATGACAGAATGTTTATTCAGTACTGATATTGCTAAATATGACCTGACCAGTCTGTTGTTCCCAGTCTTTCTTTCACTTTATTTAAAAAAAAGATTCAGTTAGGTAACTCTCTAAACTTCTGGAATGTCCCCAGTTCTCTGCGGGCTATAAAATATTAACATGAGGCAATCAAATTTTCTTCGTGACATTTGTCTGTTATGTTCTCTGGCACTGTTGGTTCAAAAATGTTTACTTCTTTATGATAGTGACTCTTATCCACACTTACAGCAGATAGTAACATTTTTACTACTCTGTGTGTCATTAATCCAATGTCATTCACTTAGCATATCTGTGTATCAAATTTTTGCAGCTGTAGAGCTGTAAAAGTAATTCAGGCCTCTTATTCACATAAAAAATAATAATTGTGCATGAAGGATTTTTCTTAAAACAATCTTTACTGAATGCTTTATTAATTTTATTTCTCTATAGTCCTGAAAATGTTCCTTTTGTTTTGGTCTGGGAACACTGAAAACCAGCTATATTAGAGTAGTTCACAGGATAAGAGGTGTTCTAACAAGTGTCACATGCACTTCTTAACCTATTAATAAAGAATTCTGTAGTTTCCTAGCTAGGCACAGCCTTCCTCCTGACTGCTGACACTTGTTATGGTTATTTAATAGCAAAGAGCTAAAAATGTTCTGGTGTCCCTTTAGTTACAGGAGGACACAAGAAGCACTCATTAGGCTCATCTTACTTAAATGCTTGCAGCAGTCCGAAAATTTAACCCCCCTTCCATCCTGAACATCTCAAGATGGGTGGTGATAAGCCAAGGAAGAAACTACAGAGTAGAAGTAGGTTCCTTTTAGCCAAAAGCAATGGTAATTCACTTTCCTTTTCTCCTGTGCAGCTCAGAATCATGGGTTAGGTCTCAGAGGACAGGTTTATAGAAGAGGTTCTTGTGAATTCTGACAGTGATTTTGATGCTTGAGCAGAAGATAATTTTTTTGTTGATTTGTTGTTTTGAAAATCTAGTTGAGAGTCTTTACAAAGGCTCATCCCTGTTTCTAATTTGAGTTTAAATACAAAACATTAACTCAAAAAGCATCCCAGGAGCTGGTCAAGTAGAAAACGACCAGGAAGGAAGATAAACCCCACTTTCTGATGAGCTTTGAACACCTGTGGTCATGAGCGCTTAGTGGGTAGCTTGCCTTCAAAGAGAAGCACCAGGTTTCATCTCCAGCAAAGCTGTTGTGTTCACAGTGTAGCTTGGCTGCCTTCAAGGTTTTCTTTCGCGTGACACGCTAAATTGGCTATTTGAAAGTGAAACAGAAACCTTCCTTGTACCTGGCTTTTTTGAAATGCTGCTGGGCAAGATGGTAGGGTGAGAAAGCTCTCAGAGGACAGCTAGGGAAATACAGTGGACTATTTAGGGCTGATTTTGATAAATATAGATACACAGTCGTAAAATAAGAAATAGCAGCAAACCACTGACAAGAGTCATTAACACGCCCATTTAAGTTTTACTGTAACTTATGTAGGGAAGCAGAGTAATGAGAGCCACGGTAATATTGTATTGCTTTGCAGTAACAAACTACTTCAGGATGGTTTTATGCTCTTGTAAAAGTAAATGTCTGTAAATGACAATCTAGGGTGACAGACAGAAGAAGCAAGCATTAGCATAAGTGACTCTGCACATCTTGTTGCTTATAAATAGATGGTGTTAAATTAATCTCAGTTCATAATGGGGGATGAAACATAAGTAGGCATAATAAAATTCCTAAACGCAAAAATCAGGCTTGATAATGCCCTAATGAATACGAAGCCATGTATCTCTTTGGTGTGAGTCTGCGTATTTCTGATCATTCACGTGTAGCAAAGAAGGTTCAGGTTTTGCCAAACACATACTAAACTTGATTAAAACCACTTTGAAGCAGTTTACTCTGTATGAGTGCTAGTATGTCGTATTTTCCAGAAGGCCCAAAGACATGTGTGCCAAGAGTGCACCAGTATTTTACACTATTTTCGTGTGAACTGGAAGAGATGACAATTGTTTTACGGTTACGTACAGGCATCCACGTGCACTTACACATACATAAATAAAGCTACTCTATTTTTTTATACAGTCATGTCAAATGTAGTTTGGCATTAAGTGAAAGAGCAGGTCAGTCTCAATTTGAGTGATGTAATATTACTTCCTCTGGTTTGTTTACATTCATTCATTTTAATTTGTCTCTCTGAGCTATGCCAAGCATAATCGTTTTTACCATCTGTGTATAGTCTTCCATATATACCCATGATATTATTTCTGTCGCCATAAATAGCAGTTGTGGTCGTACTTAGTAACCCACAGTGTAATTGGCTTTGACTATGATTGTTTTCATAATTAGTCTCAGTGTTTATGTTACAAGTATTATGTCAATTTTAAGTAAAATTTATCTCATGTATTTGTTTGCTAAAGCAGTCGACTTCTTTGTGGATAGGCAGCTTGATTATGTCTCTGATATTGCTTATATGGTAAGCCTCAAAATAACACGTGTCCCAAGAAAAATAGGTTTGTCTCTAGAATTAGATGGATTCACCAATTACCTCTCTTTCACTCTTTCTCTTTCATACTGAGCACTAAGGGGAGGAAAATCAGTAAAACGCTACAGATTTGGCACACTTAAGAAATACACTGGCAAAATCGAAGGCAGAAAAGGGAAACCCTTACTGTGTATCAAAATATAAGGATTGAATACATCCGAAATAATATTCGGAGCTAGTTATCCTAAAATTTTCCAAAGAATTATCAGGTGCTTTCTCCATACTTTTTTCCTTCAGGATTTATTAAAGGGCCAACCTTAACGCTATGTGAACACTGGGAAGGTACAGCTGCCTTCGCTCTCCTTTTCCAGCCCCCAAAGCAGGAAGATTTAGGGAAATGTCCCAGAGTAACAGTAGCTCCTTTCAATTCTCTATTCAATGTGTTGCGTTATTCAGAGAGAGAGTCTGGATTTTCCCCAGCGGTGGAGATCCAATAAGCATTTTTTTACTTTTTAAGATGATGTCCTTGCAATCAGAACCAGTTGCTCTTCTGTCTGTGTTTCTCTCTGAAGTCATTCTGGTGTGTTTTAGAGGATTCAGCAGGATGAAAAAACAGTCCTTTTATTTGTTTCTGGCATCAAGCACTCTCCTTGCCTACTGTTCAGAGCTGAGTTTCAAACTGGAGGATTGGAACAGAACAGACTAAAAGAAGAGGGAGGTCTGATACACGAGGAGACCTCGTCAGAGGGAAGGATGTTTCTGAAGTCACACAAATAGTGCCAAAGTTAACATGCTGCTCTCCATTCTTCAGGTTCAGGGTTGAATCAAGAAATAATACACTTATCCTGGTTATTTTGCATGTAGAAGGGTGACTGGACATGTAAAATAACCACAGCTGAGAAATTAATTATTGATTCCAGCACAGCCTTCAACTAAATGCAAAATTAAACATTTATTCTGATCAATAAATGATGTGACAGTTGTGGCCATTCCCTCCATCGAGTTGTATTCCCATAGATCTGTGCGCAGATCAGGCTACCTGAGAGCAGAGCTGTGCGGAGACTCGCTGGGGCCTGGGACAGGAGGGCGGGTTCCCTGCCTCGCTGCTGCCCATCGTCGCCTTCCCCGGCGTCTCACCTCGAACCCCTCCCAGGGCAGCTGCCCGCCTCTGGGTTCAGAGGGAGCCCGGGGGGGTCTGGGGTGCCCAGAGTTACACCTCCATAAGGGAAGAGCATCCTTCCCACAGCACGGAGAGGGGCTCTTGGGGTGTCTCCTTGTTGTCTCCTGCCTTCAGGGAACCTGAATTCCATTACAGAGAGCGCATGTGGTGGCCAGGGGAAGGAGCTGGTTTTACCTTCCCAGTCTAATTCCCTCACTCGGAAGAAAAGTGATAATTTTTGTCTTGTGTTTCTTATGGCCCTCCTTAAGAGTCGCTCTCACCATAGCTCTCAGTTCCGTCAGAGCGGTGGTAAGAGGCGTTGCTTTTAGCTTGAGATAATTGGTGGAGAAGAGACATAAGGAAATCACACTTGTTTTCCTCAAGAAACCAAATATAACGAGGGAACCTGCTTTACTTGTTCAGCGCCACAGTCAAGCACACCACCCAGGAATTTGTGGTTGAATAGTGTGTTTACACTCTCTGCTTGGGGTTTGAAATCCAAAGGATGAGAGCTTTGCAAAAGTGAGGTTTGGATCAGGTTTTACTTGCAGAGTAAAACTTGGTTTTGCAAAGTCTGTCTTTTGTACAGTGCCTGGCATGCCCACATTGCTTCAGTGGGGAAAAAATAAAGTTTTCTGATGAATAGTCAGCTGGTTTTGAATTCTATTGTGAAGATAATTTATAGGGTTGTAAGTGTTTTACACCTGCCTCCAGGAATGAAATACATATGATTTATGCATCTGGAGGAGGGAAAAAAATAAAAAAGGAAAGAGAAGGCAATTGTCTGATCCTTCCCTGGCATGACAGCATATCATTCTGAGAAGAGAAGTAACTGTTTGAGGTTAATTTAGATCACATCAATCTGTATTACTTGACCTTTTCAGAATAAACAGAACCAAAAAGTGACTACACAAAAAAGTCAATCTTAAAGCCAATTACACTAATAGCATCTGATGTGTAAACGGGTGTTTATTATTAAAAAAAAAATAAAAATCACTGCAATAAAGCTGAGGGGCATTTAAAGACAGGAGATGTCTAATTGTAGCATATCCAGTAATGAAATCACAGTCAGCCTAGTAGCTGATTAAGGTTAATTTGAATCACATCAATGTGGATTAACTTGGCCTTTGCAGAATGAACAACACCTTTGTGCCAACATGATCAATTAGTCCCTTTAACTTCGTACGTCTGCTTGGAAAGGTTAGATTTATTAGTTATCAGGGTAACCACTTGGAGATTAAAATCTCAGGTTTGTGTGCTTGCTTTTTCTTTTTTTTCCCAACATGCCTTAAGGAAGCGGGGAAAAAAAGAAAATATGAAACTTTTTAAATCTGGAAATCTAGGTGCAGTTTGATGTTTTATCTAATAAGCTTGAAAAGTCATTTTTATCCTATCATTAGATGAAAATCTGGAGACTGGACATATATCTGTATCTAGAGAGCACTGACTGTGCTTAACGCTCCTGTACCACTGTTGCAGCTCCCTGGTCCTGGATGCATTGCTGCTGCCACTTCTTTTCACAAAGAGAAATCCCTCCAGAGACAAGCATGCTGGGTCAAGTCTGTGTTTCGCCTTTACCTTTCTCCATCTTCTCCCATCCAGTACTTTCTGGCCTGCCAATAATAAATATTCAAAGAACTCTGCAATCACAGCTACACGGGCTCACGCTCCTTATCCTGTATACAGTAATTAAAGACTACACACATTCGACTGACTCCCACAAGAGTCAGTAGTAACAGTGATGATGAGGCCAACAAATACACATGAGACCTGACAGTATACAGTGAAGTTCTTCCAAGAATATTGTGTTGCAGGTTTAGAAACTAGAAAAAAAACACCTTATCAGCAGTGCAGTAATCTCATAGCTTCTGTACGTCTTTTCAAGGCAAAGTACCGTGACACTGATGCTCTTCAGCTCCTACATAGCCCAAAGGACGACGGTCCAAGAACTGTGCAGCTCTGTGCATGGAGAGGGTGAAATGCTGCGGTCTCCTCGTGCAGGTCAGTGCAACTGCTTTTTTTTCCATAAAAAACCTCAAGCTTCTGATGACAAAAGGAACAGAAAAAAAAATATTTTGCGGACACTGTAAACTAATACTCAGTGGAAAATTTTGGAAAAATTATCATGAGCAAATCTGCATGGAGGTAGTGGGGAGCTGGGGATTGCGATATAAATGTGGAAAGTCGTTCTCTCCAGCTTAAAGCTCAGGGAAGCATGATATACAGAAGAAAGTGACAGCTGCAGCTTAATTCAGCTAATTCATTGGCAAGTCAGCTCACACAGAGGGATATCCCGTGGAAAGGAAGACTTGTGGAGTAGTACTCTAGTCATCTGTTGTGCACTCCCTGCACAGTAGAAGGTGTGGGATGGTAAACCTTAGCAGGAGGCTGCACTTCTCGCCTATTCGTCGTCTTATGAACCATTGTCTCTTGCATTCTCCTGCCCATTTTTAAAACACAGTAATCCTCTAGTAATTAAAACCATGGCTTTCATGGAAACAGAAAGGAAGTGGTTGACTTTCTTTTTTCTGATTTGTTATGAGTCATCTTTCATCAATTTTTACGTTGTTTATTATTGCAGTTGTATCTAGAAGACCAATATGAAGCTGGAATCCTGATCTGCTGAATAGACGTGTGTATTCAGTCCAAGGAGATTGTTCATTACTCCATGGGTGTTTGCTCTTCACCCTGTCGCCATTCCCAGCCATCTGTTCTGCTTCTCTCAGCTGGAAATCAGGCAAAGAGCGGGTGCTCCTTGTGTCACCACCTCTCCTTACCAGCTGCAGGTGCTTTACCAACTACTGAGTATGGGGACCTCCAGCAGCAAAGCGGCAGTGGTGGCAGCATTTCCCGTGCATGGACAGTCACTACGGCCTTTGCACAATACTCTGAAATACTGTTATCCAGCTGGAGCTGTCAGCCCTCTCTGTATCTGAAGCAATCTGAACCGGAGAGGTGACTTGTTAACTTAGAAGCATTTCTCGAAAGGAAAGTACATAGTGTACTTCTTGAGAATGGATATAATGGGAGTCACACAGCAAAATACACAGAGCTGCCCTAGAGCATGTGTTATCAGTGGCTTCACAGAGACTCACACAGTCTCATCTCTTACAGTGGTTGCCTGGAAAAAGAAACGAGTTGATTCAGCACCACATGCAGTTTGTTGATTATGTCTGACTTAAGAATTAAGGTAAAAATTTTGCAGTAAACTATTATTTCTTCTTTTGTCTATAATTCAGTTTGGTACTACTGCCGTCATCTCTTTTCTGCGCAGTCCAACATGCACGTGCGCGATATATAAGACATCTCAGATTGCTATTTGGGCACAAACATATGGAGTCCACAAACGACTTAAACATTACAGCTGTAAAACTGAAACCTGTGAAATCTGCCAAGTATCATTCACTCATGCTTGACAGTACTTGAAACACGAACCACACTAAACAAATGGCTCTTTTCAAGCCCACCAAAAAGACAAGGTGAAAGAACATAAGCCAAGCAGTGAGAGGAAAGGAAAAGATGCTCAGGAGTGATCTCAAGAAACAAATGCAAAACCACTGCACTCACAGGAAGTCGGTTGTGAATTAATTTCAACCAGGTAATCGAAACATTTTGTCTTTTTAATAAGTTTAGTATTTTTGTGGATTTATTCATATGTAATACAGGTCATATGTAATTTAACATGGTTACATATGTTCGTACATGCAGATATAAAACATCATTCGCATTCCAAGGATGTATTCTCCACGTCAGTGTTATGATTTTTAGCAAAAGAAAATTGCATCTATTTTGGCGGCTTTCAGAATAGGCTTTAACCCCTCTTCCTTTCTCCTCCTTTAATTTTTTTCTTCTGTGAGTAATCTAATCTAATCTGGCTTTCAGCAGGGGCCTCATATTACCTAAAGCTGATCCTGAAATATTAACAAAGGGAGATTAGTGTGGAACAACTCTGAGACCTCTAATTCTTTGTGTGTTACACTGGTTAGGCTATATTATCAAATGAGCAGGCAAAGGGTGATAAATAAAATACCCTGAAGTCTTTTTGACTCTCTTGCATATTAGCAAAAAAACTCCAAACAAACAAAAAAAATCCTACAGGTTGCTTTCTTATCAGGCTCAGGTCTTACAAAGCTGTAGACTTAAAGCTGGATTTTTTTTTTATATTGCTTTTTTTTTCCTTTGTGACTGAAAGTTTTTACAGTTTCTAGAAAAGCAAAGCCAACATTCAAAAAGGTAAAGAGCACTCACAGCCACTGCCAGTCGATAAAAGTTAGACCAAGCTGCTTCAATCTGGTAGCAAAGCTTAGACAGAGCCTAGAAGCAGAGTGATGGATTTCCATGGCAACTCCCATCTCCTGCCCCATCCCACACACGCTCTGCTCTGCTGAGCTGAGCTGGGGCATGGGGGTAATTAGCTCCTTCCTTCAGATGGGTATGTACAAAGTGAGAGGATTTGTCACAAAGATGAGGAGAATGTATGAGAGGCATAAAATTACCAGGAAGAAAAACGGCGGCAGCCTGCTAAGGTCACACAACTGCCCTCACACCAGCACTTCTCTGGAATACGATGTTGGATCCCATTCGCCCGTGTCACTGGCACCCTCTAGCCTCTGCCCCTCTCATGCCCATGCTTCCTCTACCTTGGCTCCATAGGAGCTGCTGGGAATTTTGGGCTGTATGTCACCCCTTGCTTCCTTGGACTTTTGCCAGCTTTCTCCAGTCCGATGTGCTTTCTTTTGATTCGTATCTAGTGGATAAATGCATTGGGGCAGCAAGCGTTTTTTTGTCCAGAAATTTGCACAGTGGCTTTAACCTTGGGGAACTTTAAGTTCTTCCTCCTCTGCCGTTCTTGCTCATTAAAATGAAGTATCTCCAGCCTTGTTGTCATCATGGCTGAAGCAGTGCATGTACGTATTATAATACATCTGGTAGGTATGTGAGCTTATATAGTGCTGAGGTGGTATTAGAAGCAGATACTTTGTTGTTGATAGGAAATAATGCCTCAGGGTGTAGATAGATTTTTCATTTTTTATTTTAATAAAGTGAATAGCAAAGGCAACCACCCCCACCAAATATTTTTTTGTATGAAATTATAATCCTCAGTTAGCTTTTTCCCCTCAGATTTTTCTACATGACCAATGGAGTAATGCCATCATTATCACACAATTTGGGCAATATTACTTATGATATTTGGCGGTGGTATCTTTCAGTCATTCTGAACTCCCTATGACCCACATATGTCTCCTTCCCCTTCACTGGTTGAATCAGGAATTATGCTGTGTTGATGAACTCCAAGAAAAGGGAAACACATATCTGCATTTGCTTTTAAGCCTCAGAGTCGTCTGAATACAGAAGAAGCCTGTGGCAATTTATGCCCTGCTGAAATACAGTTATCTTAACTGATATATGGGGATTACCATAATATTTCCTATTAAGTCGATGTGATATTCCTCCCATTTCCATAGATAAAAAATGGTAATACATTATCACTGGTGACATTGCAGGCACTGACTTTAGCTATGAAAATAAAAATCTAGCTGTATACATAAATAATGCTGAGATGGTTCCTGTTACGTGATGCTGATCGAAGTATTCAGTCTTAGTGGTCCAAGGTTACACTGAACATACTGAAATTTACTTTAAAAATGCTTCCAGTTGAAAACACCCTAACTAGCTCTTTCAAATTCAAAATTTCACCAGACATTATCATTAATAGTTCTAAGACAGCCAACAAGACCATGAATCAAAGCACAGACAGCAAATACTATAGAGTGTCCCTCTAGCTTTTTAATTCACACAGAGCGATAAATATACTACATTGGGTTGGTGCTCCATCACTGTTCATTTTCCTCTACTCCTCACTGCATAGCAAAATTCATTACGTGATAAATTTGTTACCACTCTGCTGGCTGGTCACTGGAAACTTCCTTCTGCAGTACGAAAACAACATAAGAGACATTATTTGGTTTAATTACAGTGTTCTGCAATACACAAAGCTGTGATGCTTTTTCTTTGCAAATTGTCACCTCCTGATCGTTTATCCCTGGAACTGCGCTACAGTGTCACTTCTGCTCTCCGCTTTCATGGCCTTAGCTTGAGCGGTAAAACCATCTCATCGCACCTCTTCAGCTGAATTACACTTTGCTACTTTGTTCAGTGATACAATTTCAGAGTTTTTGTCAAATTATGTAAATCTCTCCATGCATAAATCCCTTCTATCTCCCCCAGGAAAAAAAAAATCAGAAAGAAAGGAAAAAAAAAGTATATTTGCTGCCTGAAATGATGCTTTCTTTTTCTGTACACCTGTGCATTCAGACGCTGACCCAGAGTCAGTAAATGAATGGACATTAGCAAAGGAAGGAATTTTTGCATGTTATCACAAGTTTTCCAAAGCAATTTAAGTATAGTACAGTGATTGTTAACTTCTGGTACTGTTATAAGTAAATTATACAAAAGGACAGAGCTGACAATATAGAGGTGACACTATAAATCATCTCTGTTGGGGTATTTTATGATTAAAAAAAAATTAAAATAGAAAATGTACCCAGACATCAGCCATTCATTGCAGTCCAAACCAAAAAAAAACCCAAACAACCAACTTTTAAAGTCTCTGACAGATTGAGGGATAGGAAGGTACTGTACTCTTTTCTGCCTATTTTCCATATAGATTATATGTATTTTTTAAATAACAAACCTTTCCTCCAAAGGACATTCCTTGTCTGCCTTATGTACATTTTCAAAGCAATCCGGCCGTGTCAGAAGACTTGCCGTGCTCTGGTGGGGCGTTTTGCCAGTGCAAGCCTTTCTACACTGA
Source organism: Apaloderma vittatum (assembly GCF_000703405.1). Taxonomy (NCBI): domain Eukaryota; kingdom Metazoa; phylum Chordata; class Aves; order Trogoniformes; family Trogonidae; genus Apaloderma; species Apaloderma vittatum. Next base: position 322,275 of record NW_009709828.1, on the reverse strand, counting down.
CACAGAAATTCTTCATGGTAAAATATAAAACTTCCTCTTCAGCCAAAGCAGTAGATTTTGTGCTAAAACTCTACTTGAACCTGGTAAGCAAGAAAATGATGTGCTTGTGTGATGCTCAGAAGTAAGCAGCCACCTCTGAGGCTGGGATCTGAGAGGGATTAGTGAAGTTGGATGAATAGTTTGAAATTGAACTGCAACCAATGAAAATGGAACAGTATTTTTGTAATGATAGACTTTTTCCTCATGTATGTGTATGCTGGGTAGTTTTTATTGCGTTTGATTTTACCGTATTACCTACTGCATTGTGTCAAAATGATGTTACACGTTGAATGAAGATAGTGAGTGCCAAGAACAGAAAGAGAGGAGAAGAAATCCTATTTTCTAAATGCAATTTCTGCCTCTTCAGAGCAAATTTGAGCATGGGGACTTGGACTGATAAGAAATAACATATTTAAAGTACAGAACTGGGCATTAAGTAACTAGAGAATTATATGACCCCAGTTTACTGTCAGAGTAGAAGAGCAATACATGGGATTCAGGAATTCCCTAGCCAAACATTTCTTCTCCACTTATTTGCCAAAGTGATACGAGTTGATCATTGTCCTGCTGCTTATCACCGGGCCTGCTTATGGAAAGTGTAGAAAGATGGCAGTGAAAAGGAACCTAATATTTGAAAAATGTATGGTCCAGTATTACCTAAGGATACCTTAGTAGCTGTTGAAGCTTAAATACTTCATTCCAAATTAGCGAATTAAAAAAGCACCATAAAAAGATGTGTTTTGTAATGAAATAGGCTACTTGTGTCTTGTGCTGTAAGCTACGTAATTGCACTTTTATCTAAGAAATTATGCTTATTTTATTCCCTTATCAACAGCCTGCCTACCTTGAATTTTCTAGTGCTGATGAACGTCCCTTCCAAAGAAGAGCAAAGAGTAAGTGTTCAGGTTAAATTACATGCAAAGACATTTTTACTCATGATTTCATTTTCTGATGTCCGTTTGCTTACTTGTTCCGCTGCCTTTTGTGTCTATTTATAAAAGCTATGTAGTATTTAACAGACACATCATACAGCTGCATGACCCTGTTTTAAAAACAGTTTCAACTTATATGAGTTTCCTTACTGTTTTTTTCCTTTTCTGAATAGAGCTAAGCAAAAAGTGGCAGTTTCACTCAAAGTGGAAGATTTTCAAACTTGCTTAGAAAGAAACTAGAATCAAAATCAATCTCTTCCCAGCAAGATGTTTATGGAAGCCTTTCTTTTAAGTTTATTGACTCTCCTTGATCCTTTCTTAAATAAACCAGAGTTAAAATAAGGAATAAGATAAATCTTTTCCCATTACATTTTTATGGAAACCAGAGTATTCGTGATGAATGTGAGCAGTGCTTGTTTGATGAAAATTTTCCTGGTCTTTTATCGCATATGAACTTAAACATATATTTAATCAAACCACAATTAATACCTACTGACTTAAGTGTCATAAAAGTGTTAAAGTATTGAATGCAACTCTGAACAAAAAGCTGCGTTTGAAAATAAAACATGTATTGTCATGTGTAATAATATATACGTAACGTGTAAGAATAATACATACATAATACATAAGAATATTTTATCAGGTACCCCTAAGCCATATGTGCCCGCATTCAAGCAAATCACTCTTGTTTAATTACACAAATCCTAGAAGGTGGCAATAACAAGTTGTGCAAACCTGAAGGTGAAACGTAAATGAAGAGAACTGAGGAACAGCAAAACTAATAAAATTTCAGGAAGGTTTGATTTCCTCTTGATAGCTGAGGAACCCTTTTGGGTTGAGGTGCAGCAGAAGGCTGCACGTGAGCTGTCTGACTGCAGAGCCGTTGCCCACCTGTTTCTGCAAGTGGGCCAGATGGTGGGGGAACGGGCTGGGGCTGTAGGGGGAAGTTTCAGCAAATTGTGGTGTAAGTCTGTAGCGCTGCGAAAGTTTCTGAAAGGGATTACTGGGATGACTTTAGAGCTATAGTGCTTTGGCCTTGGTGCTTTTACAATTGCTGCTTATGGCTGACATGATATGAAGGCATAAAAGGTAATGGAACTCATGTCCATCCAGCTAGTTTTATGGGAAATTAGTAGTGCCAGAGAAGTTTGTGGGTTTGGGTTTTTTTAAATGAAACCACAATTTTATTGAAAATAACTGCATTGACTGATGTAATACAGTACATGATTTTATTCAAAACATATCATATACAGAAAAACAAACCCATCAATCTATGCGTAGTCAGTTTAACTCTCCTGGACCACTTTCAACTGCAGCTTAAATTTCTACTTACCCACACCTGCAGGGGGTGGGAGCTTTTAGGAGTGGTTCACTGAATGACGATATGGAGCATCTGGGACTTTGGGTGGGTTTTTCTGCTAGAGGAGAGGTAGAACAAAGATTGCTGAAGAGGAAGGAGGCAACGTAGGATGGGATTTTATGCTGTGGAGTTGTTTTGGGGGTGTTTTTTATTTTTTAAAAAATGCAGGCTGTAGCTAAGGCAATCATAGGGAATGTGAAAATGTAAATTTAGCTGATTTATGATGTAGGCACTGAGATAGTTTGTTCTAGTAAAGATCCCAAGGCGTTGGGATTGTGAAAAGGAGACTGACATGAGGAACTGGTGAGTAAGTAACACTTGTTACTGCTTGCAGGGATGTGACTGAGCAGAAGGCTTCAGGTCAGTTTGGTAGATGGATGCTTTCATTCAACTTTGAAATACAATATTCAGTTTGAGTTATGTTAGATACTTTCTCGTTGTGGCTCCATTATTAGAAAAGGAGATCCTTAGCATGGGCAGGGTGGGGTCTCCTACAGCAGCTCAATGAATTGCTTCAGATATGATTTCAAGAAGTTAGAATGACGAACAATTATTTTATGACTGTAGGAGTTTTCAGTGTATTTTAGTGGTGGCCTGTTCCTGTTCTGATACTATTTCATATTTTCGTGGTGTGAAATAATTGTTGCGAGCACTTACAAAGGGAGCTGAGGTGGTGCCGTGCAGTGGTAATCTAGATAAACTAGAGAAGATTTTTTTAGATGAGCTTATTTGAAAATCTGTTTAAATGCTACCAAATGTTAACCTTGATGTGTAGGAAAAAAGAATGCGGGCTATATTTACAAGAGAGAGTTGTCTGACCTGAAATGAGGGTGCTTTAGAGAAGATATTGATAGAAGACCTAGGAAAATGATAGAACTTTTGCATACATGATTCAATGCTTTGACCTAAGCAGTGTTTATACTTGATTACTGAAAACCAGGAAAATGGAACAGGCATAAAAACACAGAATTTGTAGTGAAATCGCAGTCAGTTGTCATGCTGATTAAAAGCTACAGATATTGTAAGATAAGGAAGGATTCAAACTGGCATTGCAAGGATAGTTTGTGACCTAGAATACAAACGTACAAGCAATGACAACTAGCATATTGAAATGCAATTTAATGTGAAATCTGATAATGGTTTGATAGTATTTATTTTGCTGCCTGTTACCAGGTTTTGGGTTGGTTGGGTTTTCTTTTTTGTATCCCCTAAAAGTGTGTGTACTTTGGGCATTTTTAAATTTTTTTTTCCTCTTCTACTTAAAACACACTATGTGCATATGTAGAGTCTTAGCTTTTGGCTACTCTTTTGTACATCCATCTCTACGATATGTGAGACTACAAATTGTGGGTATTTAATTACGTGTTAGCACTAAACAGAACAGCAGATAATATGGAAACTGATCAGTGCTATAATAACGTTTTGTGACTATTAAGTTCATTTTGAAGAAGTAGGCTCATTTCATCTGGGCTTAGCTGGCTTGATATACAGATCTCTGAATTCTAGATTTTAGCCAGCTTAATTAATGTGGACACAAAGGAGGACAGAGCCGGGCATGAGGTTTCATCACAATCTGCAATACACTCCTAAATCCTGAGGAGTGCTACTAACCTGAAAAGATGCAGCATAGGTTCAATGAAGGTTTGCTATTGTAATCTTGCTGTGTATACATGTATAAATATAATGTTCTCCCTTAAAAATTTAGACAGTACTGTTTCAGAAACGAAATAATATTTTTATTGGAGGAAGCTTACTCAAGGTAAGTTTTTCTGGCTGTACAAATAACTAAGTTCTTGTAAATTGAATACAAATGGGAACTGCATTGATTTTCATATCTTACCCAGTGTATTCTCAGTGTTTTACTTAAAAAGTCTTGCAATGTACTTCTAGTAATGTAGAAGAAACATTACAGTTTGAAAGAGTATAACTGGGCACTTAATTTTGTCTTATGTTCAGTAGTCCACGGCTTGATTTCTAGATGCTGTTGTTCATGGTGAAAGCCGCTCTTGTTGCTTCTCATTTACTTCTTTTTAGGAGCAGGATGAATGTTCCAAGAGTAGAACACTTTACTGAGAAATCTCACGTTGGCTTAAGGTATTTGAATAGCTTTATCAGTTTAAATCTACTCTTTAAAGTATGACTTTCTCTGTGCACTCAAAAAGCAAACATTTTGTGACACTTTTGAGGGAGGTGTTTTAGTGTCAAGAAAACTGTGTATAGGTGTTGTTGGCATCTGCTTGAGAGCAGGTGAAACACAAATACAGGTGCTTGATGCTCCATTTACCTTCTCTCAGCCTCTCCTTGTGTAAGATAATTGTGTATTATCAGCCTTGCAACCTTTGGTGCTGTTGACAGAGATAATCACGAAGGTGTGAATGGGATCCTGTGCTGTCCCTTTGAAAGCTAAGGACAGCTATGAGCAGACTGCAGCTGGGAGTGAAGCCCAGCTGAGAATGACCCTGGTATGTTTGCTGGGGAACTTCACTGAACTGTGTCCTTGCCCCATTACAAAAGGGATGAGGTAATTGCGATGTTTTGCAGCTGAGAGAGAAGACCAGACAATCCCTATTATGCCTTCTCTTGGCTACTTGGTAGATTATGTTTGGGGTGAAAAATCTGTTTTAATGTAAACCAGTTCACAGGTCGACAACTGAAAATATGCTACATGCTATTATAGTTCTTCACATTGCATCTGTGTCTTCAGCTTGAAGTGCCTTCCAACATCCATCTCGAAGCTTCAGCTGTATTTCCACAAAATGTTGCCAGAAATACTTAGCAAAGATCTCTTTGGAGTTTAAAGCCTTCGTTTTTGTTCTTGGACTGGAAATGGAAAGGAAGGAAATATTAAGCAAGGCCACAACGTGAATGAATCCAAGGGTGCAGAGCTCATGTATGCATTGCTGCGGGAATCTCGGAAGAAGAAAGTGTGACAACTAAGCCAACTTTAGAATTGCCATAAAAGAACAGCACAAAATTTATATTTCCTCCTTCAGTGTGGTGACAGTGGTAGGAAGGAAAGCCAGGATGCAGTGTGCATCAGCTACATGGGGGGGTTTATTACGGGTTCATCAGTAGTATCTGGCTTATGCTAGGGATGTGCTTCTGAGCGTTCTTGAGTTAAAGAAAGGGAACACTAGCTGTAACCTTTTAATATGAATTTTTGGAAATAACAGAGTTAGTGATGGGCATACCTCACATATTTTAAGTGCTTCTTAACTAGTTTGCTACAAAAGCAGAAGCCCATCTATTTCGCAAAGAAACTGAAATGTGTAATTTCGAAGTGTCTCAGGAGTTATCTTGTACACATATAGTAAGTCATTTTGGTGTGCTTTGGAAATCAGGACCTTAAAATGTATGGCTTGTACTACTTTAGTTTAATGGGCTGTCAGCTGTCCAGGCAGATCCAGTACCAAGTCAGGCATGTCTTTGATCTTCAAAGAATGTAATGAAAAAAGTGAATATATTTAGTTATTAGCTAGGAGGTACTAAACAAGTGAAGAAAGAAATGGTACTTTTTTCTATCTTGAATTAGATAACTGAAGTTTTAGCTGTCCTTGAGTCTAAAACATCTGCATAGTTATTGAGGAATTTACTGAACAGCAAGTGCTCATTTGTCTATTATTTAATAAACATAGGCATATAAGTTCATCATTTGCTTAGTCTCTTTTATATTCACTGAATTTCAAACAGTACCTCTGTGTTAACTTTGATGGTTTGCAGTGTGTGTGTGTAAAATAAAAAAAGGTCGAGTCTGAATTGAGTAACAGTTTAAGTCTCTGAGAGCACAATGATTTGAGGCCTCTTTTTCTTCCTAGAGGAATCTGTCAACAGGAGTTCTGTATGTACAGTTTTCTTGTGTTCAATAATTGTGAGTCACTTTAAACAAATAGATTTCATACTTGCAATGAGAAATTTCTGATGTTTATTTTCCTGTAAATTCATGAGCTGCTTCCGAGTCTCAAAGCCCAGATGTCTGAAGATGATTACATTCATAGGTGATAATGACAGTGTTTAATACACGGACATGTGCTGTCTCTTATATGTTAACAGTGACAGAGGAACTGGGGTAATCCTTGCGGTTAGGTTTTCAGAAGAGAATATGGCTGCGTGTTACTAGTGACAATCCTCAAGATCAGTGTTGATTTAGGTAGATTATCAAATGCACTGCCCACTTTGCTCTTCCTAGTACTGAACTTGGTTCTAACGGTGAGGGAACGATCAAATTCCTACAATCCTGACATCTAGAAGCAGAGGACTTGTTAACATGAAAATTAGTTGAGTCACTTCTTCACTCAAGCTGCCTCTTCTTTAGAGATTCCCAAATGATTGACCTGAAGAACTGTTACCATTAGCACTGATAGTGTTGGTAATGTGGAGGATAAATGACTTCAGTTTCATGGCCAAATTGCTTATCCGGTGTGAATAAAATAAAATGCTTGTTTCTTCTCTTCCCCCCTCTCCTTTCTAGCCTATTTCTGCTATTTAAACTTTAAGTTACGCTTTGCATTAAATTATTCACTTGGAGCCAGTTTGTACGTTGTGTTATTTTTAAGATCCTAAAGATTTATTTTTGCAAGTTTTTAAAGGAGGAGAAATGTCACGCGTTGTTCTATTTTAGCAGGAATTCTCTATGTTGTGCATATAGCACAAAGATATAGATCAATAAGTTGAAGTATTTTTAAACAAGAAATTAAATTTGAGTAAACTCAGATTAGATGCTTCCAGGTAACTAACACATGCCAGCTTGTGTCAGAACCACGAATTTTCATCCTGAAGACTGACATTTGGCATCCAGTGCATTGCACCTTAGGAAAAAGCATCATGATGCTAAGTTTCTTTAGGCCTAATCCTGTTGGCACTGAGGGAATAGCAATGCCCTTCACCTTAAGGGAGGGAGTAATGACTTTTTCAGATATTCCGAGATGTTATCTGTGATGCTGTTATAATCTTGATGGAAAAAGTGATCCATTTGTGTGGTGATGCTGTGGGGTGGGATTTCTGAAGAGTCATTGTAAGGCTTGATTATCAGCAGTCCTGAAACAGTAGTGTGGCATTGCAGGGTGTGGGGTTGTTTTTAATGTAAGTGATTAAACTGAGGAAGCTTTTCTGGTGATGATATAAACCACACCATAATTAGCTACAAAAAAAAAAATTTAAGAATGAAAATTAGTAAAATTAACTGTTGGAATAGAAGGGAAAGAAGAAATGAAGAGTTCTTCATGCTTCTGTGCTTTCTGTTTTTTCTTTAAAATGAGTACTCTGTGTGTTTGAGCGGATGTCTCAGAGTTGCAGTCAAGTCATCTTCAATTGCTGGAGAAATATTAGAAGAGCTTAAGCACTAAAAAAGTAACGTGGAGTTACTGAGATTAAATTATGCCAAGTCAATCTAATTTCCTTCTGTGCTTGGGTAATGAGCCCTGCAGACCAAAGAGAAGCTGTAAAGTTTAGAGTACTTGTGTGATGCTCTCATAAGCAAATTAGGGAAGCTACATCTAGGTGAGTTCAAAATGAATTAGGAAAAGCACATGCTGAGAGTCTTTATGTGTTAAATTCCAAGATACCTAGGGTGCGAATTTCATGGATCTGTTGTAAATTTGGTTCTGTTCAATGGTTTTTGTTAATAACTTGTAGAATAGAAAAATGACTGAGCTTCCTAAATGGCTAGATCCTGCTATTGTAGGAAAAATGGCAGGAGCAGGGAGGAATAGCTCAAGTGGAGAAGTGTCCTGAAAGGATTATTACGTCAACTGACAACAATTTTAGTATAAGGTAGTTCCACTGAGTTTCTACTGCACAAATGCAAGTACAAATAACGAGAGGTAGAAGATCTGCAGGAGAGAATGGTGGGCCACAGGCTGAGCGTAAGAGTCGTCTTGAAAATGTCTTTGCAAAACGTAAGCCTCCAAGTGGAAGCAGAGAGCAGGATGCCATCTGTCTCTCAAGTCATCCTTCTTGTCTGTTCAGACCTGACAAGAGCTTGTATAGAACAATGTGTTCAGGTTTGGGCAGCATGCTTTAGTTTAACTGTGTCTATTTAAGCTCTTAGTATTTTCTTCTTCCACCTTCCTCATTTTCTTCTCTTGTCTTAGACCTACTAGTATGCAAAACCTTTGAGTCTGCTGATTCTCCAAAAAGAGGGACCTGGAGCACACAGTCATCAGAAATACTCTCTTCCACTTCTGAACAACTTTGTCCTTTGTACTAGGAGTAGGGGTAGTGTAACAATGTAGGCTTCCGGAGGTCTGGCTTTGGGGTTGGTTTTGTGAAATAAGTAGCAAAACACTTTAAAAGAACATTGAATGCGTTCGTTTGAAAACACAGGCAGTGGCTTAGAGATTTGATTTATTTTTTTCCCTCTTTATGAGCTTCCGTTTACTTTGGCTGTCTTTGCTGTAATTCAATGACATAAAATTGCGAGTCTTGTTGTGATATTGTCATTGAAAGTCTCAGACGATGCCTCTGGAATTTGGCTACTGTTGAGATGTTTGTAGTGTTTCTACAGTTACTGAAATGTGCCAGCCTGTTTAAGTGTACTGTGTCAAACTCTCTGTGTGCAGCTTCTAGATACGTGGCTTTTGAGCAAGTCTTTGAAAAGTTTTATCCCCCAATTAATATGTCCTGTATGTGGTCAGATGTTAAACAATTCATAACCTGGCTGCAGCTGCTCTTCATTCAGCAACTCTCTTGATCATAGAAATTCTTTTAAAGCAAATGGTCTGTATGTCCGTGGTATTTCATGTCTAATGAAGTATCTGATGGCCATATCCCATCTAATACCAGTTTTCCAGACAGCTTTAATTGACAGATATACTTTCTTAAAAAGAAGTCCTGTAAACTGTCTTGCGGAAATAATGTAAAATTGACAGTTGAGTCTCCTGTTTGGAAAATACAGGGGAAAATTGGGATTGCTATAAATGATGAAAATAAACAACACATGAGGGATGATGGAGAGACAGGTTTAAAGGAGGAGTTTTCTTTTTAGACTTGTGTTTGACACAGCTCTGCTTTCTTTGCTCTTGTTTTGGTATCTAAGGTTTCACCACTAAATTTATGTGACAGATCTAGCTTAGAGAACAGAAGTCTTAGAAGAAAGTGTTTTTTAATGTGAAGTTTAGGGCACTACCGACCAAATCCTCACGTGAAACTAGTACAACTCCATTAACATCAAAAAGGCAACACTAATTTACATGAGCTATGCATTCTGACCTTTTGTTGTTGTGAAACTTTAGAATGATTTACAATTTAATATCATACGTAGTTGTTTTTCAAACCAATTTAATTTTAAATGTTTCTGTGATAGAGATAACTTTGCTTTCAACTGTCATGAAAGTCCAAACTAAAGCGAAGTATAACATAATCAAAATACATCAAAAATGCAGCTTGTTTATTAGGTAAATTCTGACTTATCAAGTGTCCTTGAGTTTCTGAGTTGCCTCTGATCTTGCATCAAAAATTCTCCTTGTGCCTTCTCCGACACTCATTATCACTCATTAAGGGTTGAAATTTAGAAATTGCAAGTAAACGTCAGATTTCTGAAAAGCAGCAGAGTTTTCCTCTTAGAAATTGTCCTTTTCAGGCATCAGACTTAATTCAGTCTTTCAGAGAGGGCAGTTCTGAATGGACGTCATGGATACAGGCAAGCAAGCTTCAATTACAGACAGTACATGCCTAAAACCAAAATCTACTCATGTTCTTGGACTTTTTTCTATGGAATCGTCTCATCCCTGGGGAAAGCAGTAGATGTGTTATTCTGAGCTCTGTCGCTTAAGGCTAAAACCAGTAAGTCTATAAAAAAGCCCTGAAGGACAGTTGTGCATTTCTAGTAAAATACATCTCACTGAAAGCAAACGCGTAAAAAGTGTCTCTAAGTTAATATTATCTCACTGTGAAAAATCCCTAGTCAAAAATCCAAAACTGAGACTGGGATTAAAAATACATGGTCAATAACCACTCAACACAGAACTGAAAAGATAAATTCCAGGATATTGCTTCAGCCCAAATTACAGCATCTCTGAACGACATGAAGCTTAGCTGTATGCCAAACAGTAGAGGTTACTTCTACTCTTTCATTTAGGTGTCAGTAAGTAGTGAAGACTTTCTGTATTTGTCTCAAAATAAATAAATTCTGACTTCAGTCTCTCTTTAGAGATGAAATATATTTCTGGCTTGGTGAAACCATGAAAACACCAAGCTTTGAAAGCTGCTGACATTACAATCTGTACACTAGAGCATGGTACCTTGCACCCCTTTCTTTAGGGAACAGGCCTGTTGAAATTCCTTTTCAGTGAAGGAGGAGCCCTGAGTCCTACAGCTGGTGGGCTCGAGAGGTTGCCCTATGGTGGTACCCATGAGCTCCATGGTCCTTCCTCCAAGCGTTGTGTTAGCCTCACAGCTGCTGCTGCCAAGGCTTGGGGAGGTGGCTTTGCTGGTCAGACTTGACATGTGAACATGTCGGGGATGGAGCCTGCGCGGGAGCGCGTCAGGGAAGTGAGTCACCTCTGGCATCACTCCCGTTTTCTGTTGCAGTGCAGAGGTGAGTGTGCTGTGTTTGCGGGTAACCCGAAGATAGTCAAGCAGACTCCAGCGTGCATTGCACACGAGTATGGAGTTACAGGTTGGTGAAGCCTTGTTTTAAATAAAACTTGAATTCTCTTTCTCTGTTTGTATTCGTCCTTGCCATCTGAGGCATGTTTTCATGTGTGTGTTTTTAGTAAATCTTTACCACCTTCCCGCAGATAGATGCACTTCTCCAGACATGACTTAGTATATAAAAGTATATATTTTTTTGAGATTAATGTGAGACACTGTAGGATTATTTACCCTAGAAGGAGAGTGAGTGATTTATTTTTTGTTTTGAACATCTGTTACAAGTGTTTCAAGTGTTTACATTGAGAATAGAGGAAAAAATGGGAGAGATTTGAAGTAATTGCTGGCTGGACTGAAGACCAAAATCCACTTCAAAGAAGGTCTGTAGGATGTCGCCTATTTTTTGAGTATCTCGGCATAACTAAGTCTCCTAATGGAAACACTGATAAAAATGATGACCAAGATCTGTTTTGACATAGCTGGGTTTAAATGAGGTGTTGCTCTTATATGGAGATGATTTGTTCTCCAGTCCAAATAAAAAAAATGCAAATTTCAGTGAAATATTCTTTTTCTGTGTGTGTTTACCCCCTACAGGACAGATCACAGTACTTCTTTGAAACATTCGCTGCTAATCTGGAGTCCAGACTGTTAGGGTTCAGCTCGCAGCCTGTGCTGCTTGGAGCAAATGGCCACTTTCAGGACAGGCTGCTGGTTTAGGTTAAGCTACTGGTACTTCTCTCATCAGAAAAGCCCCAGTCAGCCCATCCTGTTCAAATGGCGGCTCCTCTGTTGGTTCTTGCACATTGCGAAGCTGAGCGAGGAGATGCTTTCAAAATGGAGACCTCTTTGTTGTCACCTTCCATAAGTGGAGATGAAATCATGGATGAGTGTTTGCACAGCCCCGCCTTGGGTGCTGGTTCTGTGTTCTGTGTTCCCTGCTGATGAGGAATGGCTTTACTTCCATTAGCACCTCTCTGCCTTTTGCATGCTTGTGCCAAATAGTTTATCTTGTCTCTAGTCCCCAAGCTACCTCATCCTTCTCAGGAACCTGCATTAAATTTTCCTGTGGCCTCCCTCTTCCCCTGCCCCCCTTCTTTTTTCCTTCCTTATCTTTCTCTGGCTGTAGCTCACTGTTTAATTCCAGAGTACCTATTTTTATTAATCATCAAAAAAAACCCAATACAAAGCACACAGAAAGGCAACTTCCCCACCCTCCCAACTCCGCTACGTCCCTGCAAACTAAAAAAAAAAAATCTGTCTCTTTTCTCCTAGAGAGTGTTGATATCAATAATACGGAAATAGCTATTCCCAAGGCATGCTGTCTCTGATCCCACTAGTAAGTATTGCAATGCAGGAAAAAAACAAGCAAACCTCAGAAAAACCCCACAAACCACCTGAACTTGTATTAACATGCTCAGTAATGCAATACACTGTCTATGCTCCAGATGATGGTGGTCTCGTTAATTTTGGTACTCTGGTGAAAGGAGTGGAATGTTCTGTAATAGTTTTGTGGGTCCTGCAGAAGTTTTCAGGTTATTTATATAAAAAGGAACAGGTAATAATTCATAATAGTACATATGGATATGATAAGACGGAGTCTTTGACAGGTTTAGTCGCTAATAGACTAGAGTCTTCAATGAGCAACTCAGTTCTGGTTCAGTAACTTCATTGCTGGGCTCTGGTTGAGTACATCCTGCAACAACACGTCTTGGGTAAATAGAAATATTAGATACTAAGGAAGTTTAGATAGCCAACTGTTATAGCACAGGCTCTCTCATTTTTAGCCTTAGCTTCAAAGCTTTTAGAAGCTGTGGAAAGATCAGCTTTTTGTTTCTCCAGAGTATTGCGTGTTCCACTTCACCCTGAAGGGTTGTTTTTGGCAAGATGACACTTGGGAAGAAGAGCATCTTTAAACTGGTGACGAGTTAGAACGCAAAAAATGTTATCCTGAAACGCTGAAAAAACTCATTTATAATACATAAATTTACATATATGCTTAAAGTTAATTAAAGAAGCTTTTTCCTTCTGAATTGCAAAAAGCAACATCTGTAATTTCATCTTGATCCATAATTTTGAGTGAGAGAAGTTAGCATTTTGCTCGAGCGGGGAAGGAATAAAAAACCTCAGTTTTTTCCAGGAGGTTCCAAGCTAGTCCCAAGGGCTCTATCTTGGATATAAATGTATGTAACATTAATTTTCTTTTTTTCCTGTTCTTCATTGATGCGTATTTCTATGCTTTACTTGTCTCAAACATAATTCAAGATATTTTCTTATTTATAACTGTTTTCTACAGCTCCCTCAGTAATTCCAGTCTATTGCCTTTTAGCACTTACTGCCTACTGGCAGATGCAACATATTCAGGTCATACAAGTTTATGCAGTAGGGAGATGATTTTTGAGTGAGAATGCTCAAGTAGCTTAATTTTAACTTGAACTGCCAGCAACAGTAGAAAATAAGCATTTCTGTAAACTATGTTTTGTTTTATTCTATTAAAATCTTAATTTCTAATTTAAAATTAACTCCGTGACCAAAATAGTCCATTGCTGTTGTTATCTGGCTAAACTTTTTTTCAAGTTTTCTGCAGTTTTAACTTTCAAGTCACATAATCTTTATTACGTAATTAATGCAGCTGACAGAGAGTATGGTAGTGTTTTATATGTAAGCTTTTAAATTAATTGACAGTGATTAGAGCCAGTGAACTTCCATAAATTTATTCCTTTGGAGCATGGACATACAGAGCAAAATGGCTAAATGAATGTAATTTATGGAAACAATCTTATGGATGACATACTTGGGCTCCAGAAACTATGTGGTTTTTCAATATGGTTGATTTTTACTTTTCTCACCTGAGAAAGTCTCTAAGTGAACTCTTGATAATGTAGTTGCTGAGATGTGATGTCGGTTTTTCTTTTCAGAGATCTTCAGGGAGATGTAAACCCTGTTTACTCTAAAGGAGGGAAAGCTCTCAAACACTGCAGAGCTGCTACTGTGGCAAAATCCTCTTCCCTTACTTCAGAGAAACTTCCCTAAAGACATCTATAGAACAGGTAGACATGAGCCTGGGGTACTCTGAGTGTGCCTCTTGGGTTCACTTTTTTTTTTTTTTCCCCCCCAAGTAGAGCTGATAAATCAATGTACTGTAGGGATTTCCTTTTAAGATTCCTTATACTTCAGTTATCTCCCCAATAAATGGCAACTGTGGCCATCAGCCCTCGATATAAACAACTGAGATCTAAACAGCAGTGATAGTGTTTGGTGTAAAAACTGCCCAATGATTTTCAACACGAGTATTCCAATTGCTATTTTGCAGCCATACAGCAACTGTTTCAGTTCAAGCTGCTATGCAAGGTCGGCTTTCCCCAGCCTTTCGTAGGCTTTCTTGCTAAGTAACAGACAGAACATCTTTCTGAAAAGAAAGCTGGAATCAGTATACTTTCAGCTGGCTGAAAACTCTGCAGGGCTCTCGCGTTTTTCTGGCAGCTGTGGGTCCGTAAGGAGACTTGGTGCTGGCAGGGGAATCCATGAAGGATTTTTTTTTTGCTTTGCTCTTCCGTGAGCTTCCATACTGATAAACTACTTTTTTTTTTTTTCTCTAACGGAGATTTGTATGTACTTAGGTGCCATAGAGATACAGTTGCTGAAACCTTAAGTCTGCTACCCTGTGGTGAAGCATACAGCCCTGAAATGCAGAGTTGGGAGGGATGTGTTCATGTCTGTTTTCAGGTATTTTGTTATCTTATTGTGGGTTTGGGTTCTTTTCCTTTTCGTTTTTTTTTGTTGTTATGCTTGATTTTTTTTCCCCTTCAGTCTGTAGTTCTGGGCAGTTTCTAGGAGTCTTTGTCTACGGATCAGTGGAGAAACGGAGGAAAGAAGTCAGTTAGCAAGCTCTGTAGGCAGAGTTGCACAATGGCACAGTGATAGGCCAGGAGCAAAGTGAGAGGGTTGGTAAGGAAGGTCAGGCAACAGCAAGGTGGGCAAAGAGGAGGAGACTAGAATGAGAAGCTGGAAAATAAAAAACAGAATTCAGCTAAGGTGACTGAGACTACAAGGTCTTAGTGAAACTCTTACTTATGACACATGGCATAACCTTAGTGTTGTTAACATCAGTCGTCTTCCAGTAAAATATCTCTGCTGCCACCACCCCCTGTAAAATCCTTTTGCAAGACTTATGAATGGGTTTTCAGATGTTTTTAGAAATAGCAGGCTTTAACAAACGAAAGGTCCAGATGTTTTGAGTTTATGTCAATATCAGGTGCCATCCTAATGGATGTAATAAAAACTTCATATGGAGTAGTTTAGCTTATTCTGAACTGCATACTGAACGGACCAGCTGATTTGCTTTAGATTTGTTCCCTGGACTTGCCTCTTTTTGCTGATGCACCTCTGTATTCATCCTCACAGCTTGAGATAGGTAGTAAAATGCCAACGGCACCACAGTAAACAAGTAACATAGTGCTGTGATGTGCCAGACGAACCCCCTGCTGAGTTTGGGGCCAGTCCAGAGGTCTGTCCGATGTTTGACTGGTTAATCCATGAAACACTTCTTTAAAAGCAAAGTAAAATGACACCTGTAGCTTCAACCTCTCTTACAATATCTAGCATGCCATGTGTAAATACTATTTATGTATTCTTTTTCATAGAAAATCTGTAGAAACTGGTCATCTTGTTTGCTGTGTTTGACTGTGGCTCTGGAGGCAAAGCCTTGCTCCTCAGCGGGTCCCCAAGATGTGGCACATGATTTGACATGACTCTTCAAATGCCCCAGTGATGCCCAAGTTAAAGGCACAACCTATCTAACTGTATATTCTGGAGCTGAAATGTCAACCTATGGAGGACGCTGCTAGAGTTTGAAATCCCTTATGACAAAATAAAATAGTTGTGGGATGAAAATAGAGTACTAGATTCAAAATGTATCCTGCTGCTGCACTCTAAAATATGATTAGTAATGTGTGGGGGAGAAGAAAAAAGATCTACTGATTGGGCTTTAATTTCTGTCTGTTGCTACTGCAAATTAGCAGCCGCTGGGGTTACATGGGTATAACAGCGGAAAAGCCAAGAAAAAAAAGAGAAGGGAACATATTCTTACATAATAAGCATACAAATAATGCACTTCAAAGAGTTATGTGCTTTTGCAAGGTTAACGTGACGCTGAGCACAAGTGAGTTCCGAGTGAGTTCCAGAAAGCCTCTAATATCTAAGCAAAACTCTTTCTCTTCGTCAAAGAGTGCTCTTGCTAAAACAGTGTCTGAAAGTCAGACATTCGGTTCTGCTCCAGCTCAACTCCTGGCAATTGCTATAAAATAAGTTTGGATAACAAACGCCTGTCCCAGTTCATCAGGCAGGTCTTGTTAATATGATAATCACCTTTTGATTATTCCCAGTATTAAAAGCTATTGCCATGATAAAAGCAAATTTTACCTCTCTCAATAAATCAAAGCTGAAAGAGTTTGAAAAATTTGAATACTCCTGCAGAATGTATGCACGAGGTCTTGAAAATAATGTCTTGAAAAGAATCCAGAGTTTCTCCTTTCTTGTGATTCCTCCTTCTGCAAAGTAATTCCTGTTTTGATCTTTCAGCAGGCTTGATGAACATTTGATGAAGATTTGTACAATAGAAGGAGTAAAAAAATGATGAGAAGTCTACCTCTTTCTTTACCTCTCAAAAAATAACATATATTTAACTGCTGCTAAGATAAAGTTACAGCTGCACTTGAACAGTGAAAAGTAAATAAGTTGGTTTTATCTCTTTGCAGGCTTTTTTTTTTCCCCCCCAGCATCCCATTTATTTTAGAGTCCTTTTTAAATAGAAATGCTGAAAAAACGCCAAGTTGACTTCAGTTGTGAATGATGACTACAGATAACTGGGTTATGGTCTTGGCTGAGAGAAACTGGTGACAGTACTAACATCCTATGAATACCTACTGTTAGTGGCTTTTGAGATGCTTAAGCAAAAAACCCAGCACTTTATTTTGAATGCAAGCAATGGATAAGAAGGAAATGTGGCATAATCAAGCACTTAGTACAAGGCATTCTTAAGAACATGAAATCTAAAGCTGATAATAAAGCACCCTCCATTTTAATACTATTAGCAATAGATAACTTGGGAATTAATGTATAATAACTGCGTGTTTTAATAAACAAAAGAAGCTAATGAATTCTTAGCAAATAACTCTCCATATAATTCTAATGTTGCATTTCCTTGTATGCCACTGGTGAACTTAACTAACCTTAGACTAAGGATAAAGTATCAAACCCTTTCTGCAGAGCAGCTAATGTGCTAAAAAGGTGATACCTTCACCAGCTAGCCAGAGCTCTGGGAGGCAGAGCACAGAAGGTATTTTCTAGGTCTGCCCTCACCCATCCCATCTGGATCTGGCAAGAGGAGATAGGATGGTTACTGGGAACGTGTTGAAGTGTGCAGCACTGTTATGTTATTCCTGATTTGGGGCTTCATGGACATGTGTCATGTTCCAGGTGTCGGTCTATAACGAAGGTCAAGACAATAATGGATACTCAATCTCCCTCTATTTCTACACCAAGAGCTGACTAATAGCGCATGTGCTTTTCTTCAAGAAAATTTGGAAATAGCACTTTCTCTTAAGGTAAACCTTCAGTTTCAGGACAAAGACAGAGGAGGTCGTGCTACAAAGAGGTTTTAGTTTTTAGGAAACCTGGTCAGGGGCCGGTTAGCTCAGTGGGTTGAGTGCGGTGCTGGCAACAAGGACCAACACGGAAGGCGCGGGTTCGATTCCTGCTCGGTCCCCATGTGTTGCCAGGGCTAATCGAGAGGTGGCGTCCCTGCACATGACAGGGAGGTTGGACTAGATGATCTCTACGGTCCCTTCCAGCCTAGGCCATTCTGTGATTCTATAGATACCTTAGTACACCTCAGATATGGTATTGATGGAGTGATCTCTTTCTGTTCTAGAGGATTAAAAGGAGAAAACATCAGTTCTGTATTTTTCTGGTCTGTCTGGGTTTGGGATATACCCCTGCCTTTATCCTGCAGCATCTTAGAAGTCCAAGCTTTGATTAAACTGGCGTAATTATAGTCTCCCCCAGCACTCTTTCTTGACTCTTTGTTTTCTAGACTAGTGCACCTTGGAGAAGCCCATCCATTCTTAGGACAACAGAGACCCATCCATCCTATTGTGAGGTTCTTCTATGTGTGTGATCCCTATCCCTACCTTTTCCTTGGTTATGCTCCACTCAGTGTGTTGCATGCTCCTTTATCTAGGTGCTCTCTGGATTTCTTCTGAGCAGCGTGACTAAGCCCTGCTTGCTCAGCCTGACCACCACCTGCCAAAATCAAGCGGCGTGCTGTAGCTCATCTCCCACCTGCTTGTGCTTCCCACCATCTGCTGAATAGTAGGATCTTTCCCTTGATCTTCACCTTCAGCTTGAAGCAGTGCATCTGTACCTTTGAGCTGGAGAAACCAAATGCACTGTGTAGGTGTAGTTTCTGTGTTGTTGGTTTCTTGCTTGTTAATCAAGTAAAAGAACATTTCCATGATATGTGGATAGTTAGGCATTCAAGTCCAGTTCTGACACCCAGCAGCTACTGTGACTAACAATTTGAAGCGTATTCTGTAGCCAGTGCCTTACAAGGCACTTACAATGGCTACATAAACTGAAATGTCTCTTTCACAGAGTTGGAAGATGTCTCTGGAGACCACTTCATTCAATGCGCTGCGCAGAGCTTGGGCAGCTGGAGCAGATTTCTCAGAATCATGTCTAGTAGCGTTTTGGATCTTTCCACAGAGACTCTGCAACCCCTCTGGGCAGTGTGTTCCGGGATGTCACCACCCAAAGATTGTGAAAATAACAACAAAAGGCAAACAAATCAACCAAGCCACTTTATTATCATTTTTTTAATGATGCTTAAGCGGGACTTCCTTTACTTCAGTTTTTACCTCTTGCCATGTCACTGGGCCCTGCTGAGAGGAGTCTCTCTCTTGTCTCTGTTCACCCTCATTAAGTATTTATGCACTGTGATAGGATCTCCCCCAAGCCTGCTCTTTCCCAGGCCAAACAATCCCAGCTCTCTGGACATCTTCTGGTATGTCAGATGCTCCAAAGCTTTAACTGTTAATGGCCCATCTTGTTGGTCCCGCTCCTGTACGTTCAAACCTCTCTCATTCTCAGATGCCCAGTTATGGTGCCAGTGCCTCCTCGTTGTTGAATAGATCAGCTGAGCCGATATTCAGTTGCCTTCACTATCCATCTGTCTAGTCAGTACTTCACCAGTGAGTCTGTGAGGATGTTTTGGGGGCATTTGAGGAAACTTGACCTGGATTAGGGCACCTGTTAGGGGATTTGAGTGGCCGAGGAGTGGAGAAACATACCATTCTGCTGCAGCGTTGGTAGAAAAGTAGAGACAGCAGTGAAGAAGGGGATGCCCTGTTGCAACGCAGATAGTTGGACCTT
>NW_009709828.1:248045-302900 GCF_000703405.1 Apaloderma vittatum | reverse complement strand
GGAAAGAGTAATTTGTGTATTGAGTCTATGAAAAATAATCATACCACTGACTATATTTTCCTAGTGTTCTATAGGAACCTAGTAGAAACAGAAAATACAACATTTTATTTAAACCTTTTTAATACTCTAGAAAGTACAAGTTGAATATCTTGTGCTTTATGACTGCATTAAATATCATTATCTAGCATTACCTGTAACATAAAATGCAGCTGTATATGCACTTTAAGTATCTCCAGAGCAATAAAGGTATAGAACGTGCAAGAAAGTTAATAGTGATCAGTGCCTCACCTATGGACCAATGTCTGTTTTTGTTAGTCTCTGACCTTTTATTTGGAATATTTACAAGTACTGAACAGTGTTAGCTTCTAGTCTTTTCATAAAACTATGTAGTCTGTGATGAATTCCCACAATTAACTGTCAACTCCACAGTGTAACTAAATTAGTCTGTACTTAACTGGGTTAAATGAGTTGTTTGTTAATCCAATTGCGCAATTTATTCTTTCCCCTGCCCTATTCTGTCCTATTTCAAAAGTAAATAATTCTATTGTGTCATTTTTTAGAAAGATGAACAAAACTAAAGACAACTGTTCAGTGTGCTATTATGTTGAACAAGTCAGCGTGGTAGTGGTACAGATAGCTAACGTACTCATTTGTTGAATTAAAGTAAGAAACCTATAAAGGTATTTTAGGGAGTCACTGAGTCAGTTTGGAATCTTAAAGCAGAGTAACGATTTCTGTGGTGTACAGCTCAAAACTGGTTCTTTTGTTTCCCCTTTTGTGTGTGTCTGTAAGTTGAATTTGATGGTTTTCTTGTTCACCTTATTAGCGAATAGGCTAAAACTTCCTTGGCAACTGATTCTCTGTTCAGCGAATATAATGGATGGGATGGAATCACATTCAGCTCTCGGAACCACATGACAGCTATTGGTTACTGAGGTATCTGTGTCTCCCTATCTGGGGTATTTCAGTGTCTCCCATTCTTCATAGACTTAATAATTCTCCTTTGTGATTTTGAATATATGTGTGATGTTTTACCTAGCCCTGCTAAGGTAAAACTCTTAAAGCTTTTTACTCTTCCCAATTTCTGTGTTTCAGTTTGAATGCACCCTTACTTTGTATGCAACCAATATTCAGTATTTTCACATGCATTGAAGTGTTGGGTTACCTAAAGCAGAAAATCCTGTATTTCATTTACTTGCAGTTTATGGTTACATTTCCAATCCCTTCATAAAATGACAAATATCTGAAGAAACAAGTTCTGCTTCATTTCTCAGATTTGTGAATAAACCAAACTGTAGGTGACCTCAACTTTTGCATCAGCGGGTCTCTCTCCTCTGTCTCATTTGCCGTGTGTCGTGCTCAGTGGGCTTCCAGGTGAAGGTCAGGGAAGAAAGCCTAAACCGAAATGAGACAGACTCGCTTTACAGGCAGCGTCCTCTGCACCCCCACCCCGACAGCCTCTGCCCAGCCTTCCCTCTGCATCAGGGGCGGCCATGAGGACTTGTTCCGAGTGTCCCTCTGAAGGTACATGATGAAGGCTCATCTGAGTTGATCTTTGTGGAAAGGTAAATGCACACTGCAGTGCTGAAGGAACTCCCAGTGCCGGAAAGCAATACTGACTTCATCCTTGTACTCTCTTCTATTTTTTCCTTGTACGCTAAGAACACTGAGTGTTTTACTCTTTATCCATAAAATATATTTCCTTGACTAGGTTTCCAGCAAACTGGTTTTTCTCAAACACTGCATAAAGCTTTGGATTTAGGTAAGTAAGCCTTTCTTGTTTTCTGGTGTTTATTTTTTGCTGAAGAACTTAAACATGAAATTTGCTGCAGGAAGAAAACTATTACCTCCGTGTCTCCTCTACTTATGCCTTCCTGCATCCTGTTGTGTGCTGCATAGCATTATCATAATGCACCCTGAACGTGACTTTTATGTGTAGAAGTCTTACTTGAGCCAGATGGATTCATCATTGATACAGAAAAGGTCAGACAGTTGCTGCAGACAATATATTACTTTTTCAAGAGTATGCGTTGAGGAAGTTTTTCCGAGTATATTCCTATTTGTTTCGTTACTGGAGCCCTTAAAGTAGTAGCAACATGCAACCTGCTTTTTGTGTGAGCCTGTGGCAAACTTGACACGATTGTCACATGAAATGCCTGTAAATTGTTTCCGTCTTTCTTTATGTCTTTATTCTGTAGCGTGGCTGTGGTGTTTAACTATCAAGATGGTATGGGGGTCTTCATTTTAGAGAGGAAGTACTGGAGTTCTTTCAGTTATGGACATTGTCAAATACAAGTCATGCCATGATGGCTGTGGTTTTGGTTTGTAAGTCTGTGATGTTACACTGACTAAAAGTGAAATCAGTGGCTGTACGAGGGCCTGACTACCTTTTGGCTATACACCATAGTTATTTCTGGCATGCCTGAAGATTGCCTGTCAGTCATATGAAACCATGGAAACAACTTTGATGTTAGCAGCAGTATCACTTCAGTCTGCATCTCTCTTTCTTGAATATATATATGTTGCGATCATAAAAGACAAGTTTATTTGGATAGATAGCAAGGTACGATTAGTTAAGTATTCCTTTTCATTATAGAAATAGAACAGGTCTTGTGAATTTCCTAATATGAAAAACCTGAGAACCTAAGCAAACAGTTAAAATAATGAAATGTTGACATGACTTGAATCTAATGTAAAACAAGACTTGAACGTTTTGGGTTTTTTTTACATTTCTGATGGTGTCACACATGGCCAGTAGAACAGTCAGTAAATATACTCCATTTTAAAAAAAAAAGGAAAAAAACTACACAACTTAGGTTGTGCAAAAATTGAGATGCTATTTTCCTTTCTTCAGTCAGTCTCCTTCCTGCCAGGAGGAAAACAGTGACTCTCCCACTGGTTCACTCTCCACTCTGCCAGTCTCGCTGGTCGGAGGAGATGAGCCAAATAGGTTTTAGGAATTTCTACCAGTGTACTCCATCATGATTCCTTTCTTGCCACGTTTCTTAGGCTGACCAAACTACACGGTTCAAAAATCAGAGTAATGAAAGGTTGTATTGCTCTTTTGACTACTTCTAGTTGCTGCTTGAAATGAGCTTAATATTGTACAAATGCGTTGTTAAATTCTTGTATTGTTCTTACTCACCTGTGCCTGTGGGATCACTGCACTTCCTCAAAGAAAATGAGCGATTAGATTGATTGTATCCCTGATGGTGACTTCCAAAAATACCTTTCTTCCTGATTGATTGATTTAATTACAAGTGATTAGAGTTAGGATGTCCATTTAACATGTGAAAAGACAGTTTATAGCTCAATCACTTTTCTAAAACACATTTTAATTAGGAAGTGGCTATTTCTGTCTCCAGTGTTGTTTCTAATTAAAAACAACAACATTGTGCATTTTTATTTTTTACAAGTATTACAAATTCTGCTATGCAAAGCATAGTAGGGCGCAATGGAAAGAAGTACAATGTAGATGTTGGGCTTTTTTCTACCAAATTCCGATTCACAGTGCTAATATAAAATAATGTAATGGAGAAGGTGAGGGAAAGGTGATGTTTGTTGGCATGTTGGGGGTTGTGTGTGTGCTATGTTGGTTGGTTGTTTTTTTTTTTTAAATCTGCAGGTTGGTGATCAAATTTATACTAAGCTTTCTATTTTAAGTAATAGAGCAAATTTTCTATTAGCATACTTATTTAGTGGCAATTTATGTCAGGGTAAGCACTTATCAGGTTAAAAGGAAGGTGTTTAACAGAGCACAGCAGCAGTGTGAGGCAGGAACTCCCCTTTAGAGGAGTGGTGGTGGTTCGGAGTGGAAATCTGGGCTCTGTTCCAGTGTTCTCTGTTTTCTGTGTCTGTACTCACTGGCAAGCTAGATGTGAGTGGCTGAGCCCATTAGGAGTGCCCCATCCTTCTTGAGACTTGTTGAGGGGAGGCAGGTAAAAGGGAAGGTGCACTGAAAAGGACTGAAGCAGAAAAGGATACCTTGAGCTGACCTTAAAGGTGTTTGTGATGCAGGGAATTGCTGTTGCAAATGTAATTATGTTACTTACAAGAATAAAATAATTAATTATGGCCAAATGTAGGCTGCAAAGTAGTAGCCACTAATTTACTAGTGACTAGTTTTACCAGCTAACATTATGAAGATTTAGACAGAATAGGTGGAATTGTATTTAATCCTGCCAATTTTTAAATGAAGTAAAGGGTTTTTGGTAGGAGATACATTCTTTGTTTAGACTTCACGCTGTGGATATTTGGGATAATTGCTGTGGTATCATCTTGTTGATTTAAGGTGTCTTTATTTAAAGGATGCATTCAATATTACGGATGTCTTCAACATGATAATATTCTTTATATTTCAGTAAGGTATTGCTTCACTGTTAAGTTACAGTCCTAAGTCCTTAAAAAAAAAATCTGCACCATAACTTCTTCCTTAATTTTAAGATGACTAGTGTATGTTTCCTAAGGCAAAGTAAGCATACAAAGAAGATGAGAGACTTTAGTTTTACATCTAGAAAAATTGGGAAACAAAAATCCCTCCCAGTGGGGGAGCAAGGTATAAAGCTGACCTCATCTAATTTACCTTAAGGTAAGATTGAACACTTTTTTGTTAGGTGGCTGTCTTTCCTTCACAATGTACTCTTTCTACCTTTTTTCTTGATTTATCTTACATCTTTGTTATCCTGAGGTGAAAACTGCAAATTTATCTTCTACTGAAGACAACTCTTTAAAAGAGTCTGAATCACCAAGGCCAAGCCCAGAAGCAACTGGAGGCAATTAGGAACACTTTCTTTAAAGCTCACACCCAACCTAGACATGCTTAACTTGGGAGATCAGAGAGAAGCATAGCTGGAGGACAGTGGTACTAATAGCTACCAGATCTAACAAACCGTAAAGGTGTGCACCGGAGAAGTGTGGCAATATTGACTGTGTGTTCATTAAGGACATGAGTGCCAGATGATGAAAGCATTGCTCTGCTGGGAGACATTTTACTACTTAAAATGGCAGAGAAAGTTACTCTCTGCTTTCTTCTATTGGTTACAAAAAAAAGAAAAAATGCAGAACTTGACAGCCTGAAAGTATTCCTGGGACCAAGTTTTCAGTGGTCTTCTACCATTCTCGGTGAAGAAGCTTAATCACCGCTTGCAGAGCTAGAAACCTATCAGGAACATTAAGATTAGTGAGTAATAATGTCACTCCTGTCACTCTTGATGACTAACACTAACAGCCTCATATTTAATGCATCTGAAACAGAATTTGGTATCATTACAGCAATGAGAAGATATCACTTCTCCCTGAGACTAATTTTCTGAATTTTGCTTTTTCGGTCCTTTATGGTCACTTCCTTTTTAGTGATATTCTCTCTCCAGTGGAGAAATCTTGTTTCTTTACCCTTTAGTCTTTTAACGCTGGATTCTGATTTTTTGATTTAGTTATTTTTTTAATTTCTTTCTAGTAATTGTCATTTAATGTCTGCATTCTTCCATTCTATCACACTTGACAATGAAGTGCATCAACCTGATCATTGACCAGATAATTTACCAACAAATAAGGTGACTTTGAAGTTTGAGTTAATTGATTTTGATGCTTTCAGTGCTTTTTTGTGTCTTTGATCTAAACAATTCTACAGAGTCGGGAAACAGAGCTTAGACTTCAGATGTTTAGGAGCACAGTGAGTGAGTGACGGAATTCAGTAGCTCCACTTACATACAATGGTACCAATGCAAAAATGGTATTAGTGCTCTCTGGAGGTCTTTTCTGCTTTATTTGTAACATATTCCAGACCTGACAGTCATTAAAATATAACAAAACCCTGAGGAAAAAATGTTTCCCTGTTATTTGTACTGTTAGCCAACCTGTGTTCTCTTTGCTTTCTCATAAAAGCAGAGAGAGCATTTTTACAATTCTGTGTGTATTTTTGAACTTCAAGTGTTGAATGCTGGAAATTAATGCTCTGAGATTCAGCCTCGTCACTCACATTCTCATTTAACAATGATGGAAATCTTTCTATAAGCTAAGTGAATTTTTTTGCACCCTGGCTATTTAGACACAAGCTTCAGTCAACCAAAAGCCTGAGCAAATGATTGTGGGCTCAGCAAGATCACCAACCTTCCGCTTCTAAAATTATTTTTGGGGTTTTTTTTGCCCGTGTTGCCACGTTAAGCCTGCTGGAAGCTCTAGTGGGCAAGTTATAAAGTGTGAGGGTCACATACATTGTTTGATTCCATTGCAAATTAAACTTTTCAGCCGTGCCTAGTCCTCAGAACACAATTCTCTTGGTGTAATCAAGTGAACTGAAATTTTCACTCAGAAGTGTAGGAACACCAGCATTGCTTGTTCACACGTAGCAACCATAGCTAGACCAATAGTCACGTTTTATGAAATCACTGAAGGCAATACATAATGGTATATGAAAAATACTAAGTTGTACATCCACTGTATTTGAGCAAGCTGCTAAGTATTGCATTTACACAATGAAGATGAAGAAAAATGCTACTTGCTTGCCAATGGTGTAATTAAGTGCTATTTATCCTTTTTACAATATTTACATTGGCAGGGTTTCATTAGGGATTTATGGCCATCTGTCTTAGAGATTTATTGTATACGTTGTGGATTTTGCCATTTAAAACTGCTTTGGAGCTAGAATAAATCCCTCAGCTCTGTGTTATCCCTACACCTGACTTTCCTGAGGATAAGTTTCATGAATCTGCTTACAGCCCTTCACAAAGTACTGCCTGGGCTGATGTCGCATCAGTGGACAGTAAACTGCCAGCAATGTGCTACCGCTCCAAATGTCACTCCGGCGTGTCTGTCTGAGCTCTGTAGACACGGCAGACAGTCTTCAACTCTTAACGGAGTCTGATATTTTTAATGCATATTCTTCTCTTTGTTTAGCTTGAAAACATTTTTTTCCCAGCCTTCTCTCAACTTAGTTCTCATTTCAAAACATTTTTTTCTGCCACTTATGTACCTTTTCTTAAATTATGTTAGATGTGCTTGAGTTTTTTGTAACTTCTTCCTTAAAGTGCAAGGAAAGATATAGTAATTGGGTCCTTTCTTGCTGCTGTTCCTGTTGTTCGGTTTTGTCTGTGGATGGGGAAACTGAGTGAAATTCTGCTCTGACTGCAAGTAACTTTCCCCAAAGCGCGGAGCCTGGGCAAAACACTGAGGATAGATCTTGCCCAGTGTTGGGGTAGAAAGGAGTTTGCTCGTTTGCCGCTTGAGCTTATTGTGAAAAGCTCAGAGTGTATCTCCTGTGATGGGAGCAAAACAGTTTTAATGTCTGTACAAGTGTTTGACTGGGGCTATACCCCCTGACACAAGCAAACAGTAGTAGTGATTAAAACGGTGTGGAAACATGCTCATAAAATGAAGTCTGGCAAAAAAATGTAATTCATTTAAGCCCTTGAAACAAGTAGAATAGCCTTTTGTTGCTGCCGACCAAATTCGGAGGACTTGGGACTCCAGGGCCTCGTGCTGGCTGCCTGCAGCTGCCTGCCTCCTCGGGGGCCGGCGCAGGACTCTGGTCTGAAGGGCAGCCTTCCTCCACCCCTCTGTGTCTTTAAGGGTTTGCTTATTCCTTTGTAAGTCATTTCAGGATTTGAACACTATTTCGTTCCCAAATGTGTTTTCCCAATATTTAAGAGGAGATGAAAATTCTTTTCTTTTTGACTACCTGCAATAATACCTATTTGCATGAGATGATACTTGAAAGTACAGATGAGCAGAAATTAGTCTTGATAGGAAGGACTCTTGCATTAAAGATCTGGATTGTGAGACCAAAAAACTGTACAAGTTGAGAAAAGCAGCAAATTAGACCCATGTGTGTTATGAAATCCTGTTTCATGCTATCTTTGTACTGGAGTAATCCCATTGTGGGTATATTGTGTCTGTGGTCACTCTAATACAGAATTGCAGTCTTAACTTACCTTCACGTAATTTTTTTTTATCCCTTTCCACAATTCTACTTGATTGCTATTTATTCAAAAGCACATCAAAGTCAAGTTTTAGCTCCTTTTACAAAGGCTTCAGAGTGCTAGTTGTATTTCAGCTGAGCAATTAACTTAAAATGAACAACAGCAACAACACCGGATCATTATTTATTTACTTTTCAACTTTATTACTTATTTTAATTTTTGTATCATTCTTGGCTGAGAATGCTAAAAGGCTCTGTTCTTTAAAGATACTGTTTGTAGGTAAACTTGTGCCTCTGGCAGGGCTCTTAGCCCGGCCCTGTGGGGGGTGTGCGGGGCGGCCATGTCAGGCAGGGCTGGGCTGCTGGGGGGTGAGAAGAGACGTGGGCTCCTGCTCCTGCTGCCATTTTGTGATGGCCCCTGCTCTGACCCTTTCCTTGGGCAGCTGCCTGGGGCTCTTGCTGCTCCCCGTGACAAGGCCAAGGGTGAGTGGAAGCACAACTGCTGCTTTGGAAAAATGCCCTCAGCCAGAAAGTGAAGTCTGCTGGATTAAATTTTGTTTCTTTCCTCCTTACCCTTCGAAACCTCCCCCAAGCAAGGACAGATGTTAAGGTGTTCACTTGGTGTTGCCTTGGGGATAGGCCTCTCCTGCTGTGCCCTCACTGCTCTGTCCCTGCCTTCTGTCCCGAAAACCCATCCCCGTTTCATGATCTTGAAGGTCTTTTTGTGATTCTCTTTGTGATTTTGCGATTCCTCGACTCCGAGGGGGGTTTTCAGCTCAGTGTTCGCATTCACTTACCTCGCGCAGGTGAGTGCATGAAGCCTCGGAAGGGCGGCTGCTGGGCTGAGTCCACCTGCCCTTCACACCTTCCCCTACGACGGCAGTGTTGGTTCTTCAGACTTTCTATTTTCCTGTCAGCCTCTGTCATATATATGTTGCTTCTCTGTATGCAGGCATCTCAAAGAGTTTCTTGACTGCCTTTCTGTCATCCCAGAGTCCAAATTATATCTGTCAATTCTACAGGAAAGGTAGGTGAGATCAAAGTCTTCCCTTAGTCCTGCTACTTGTGCACCTGCTTTACCTGTTGAACTGCAAAACCAAACTTCTCTTTCAAAATGATCCTCCTCAGTTTAACCTAGTACGTTTTATCAAAATTATCATCTCAGTACCTTCCTGCTGTTATGTGATAGATTAACAAGAAGATTTATACGCTTGTAAATGTCAGAAGAATTTATAAACATATGAAAAGGACATTTTTTTAAAGGTTACTTTAATGATTCCCTTCAGTGTTCGACCAGAATTTTACTTAGTTGGACATATTAATGAATTGGATTGTTTCAGAGTAAGATAGCAGAAGAGGGGAGGAAAAGGTGTTTTGTTTTTTAAAAAAAGGGTTATAACTGAAAAAATGGGAAATGATTGGAGGTGAAATTTTGACCCCACTTATGTGAATGTTACTGCATCCTTCCTCATGCTCTTTTGATGTGCATCCTGTTGTTAAATGTATTGTATAGATCCACTCCTGAGAAAAATCAAAGAGTAGCTCTGATACGTAACACATCTAAGCATTGTTATTTTTTTTCCACATTAATAGTCTCCATACCCAACAATTTTTAGAATTTTTAAGTATTCTTTTCAAAATATAATAGTTTAAGGTCTTTATGTGTGTGCATTTCAGCTCCAATGTGATGAGACATAAATACCTACTTAAAGAAATGCTCCACTTACTAATATATATCATTATATACTTCCTTTAAATAGATGATAAACAGTGCCAATGTACTGTTCCAGTGCTGGAGGAATTTAGCTTGATGGCAGTTCTTGAGAGGAAACTGATATTATGTACTACTGTACTGATACATTTTAAGGATTGTTAACTTTAGTAGTTTTGTAAGTGAAGTGATGTGAGCTGCTTTGGTCTTCAGCTCCAGCTTTTTTGTACAAGAATTTCTCCCATGTAGTGATCTTGTTTCTCTATGGATTTTGTTATTAAGCATGACAATTTACTTCATGTCAGCAAGAACTCTAAAGGGAGCTTTTGGTGCCTTAGTCTTATGGTTAGTTGAGCTACAAGTTGGGGGTAGAGTCAAAAGATAAGACAACTTACACAAAATAATTTATTTGTCTGTTAAACTGCTCAGCTGGATGTTTGTTCTGAAGATTTTGGAAAACATATGCACAGCAGTAAATCTCATTTATAGGGTACAACAAGAAAAGAGTGTACTCTGGTGACATCAGTGCTGTACTCGGGGCATGTCATGTATATCTGTCATCAAGTTGCAATTAATTCTGAATCATCACCGTTCATTTTGTCTTTTCACCGACGCTGAAATGTCTGAATGATTGCAAGATATCTGGGACGTAGCTCTTTTTATTCACTATGATTCAAAGAGGCTACTCAAATACCATCAACATCTTATGTTCTCTTTCAAATAAGCTGATCCATATCAAAGTGCTTTAAAAAACCCCACAACCAACGCTAAACGTACACAGAAAACCCAGGCTAATTATTTCACTAGGTGATGTTTAATGTGATACTGGCAATAGAAGTGACAGCTCTGCACACATCCTGGTTCATTTCAGAACTGTTGTTTGTGCTGATCTACAGAAGAAAAAAACTTTGGGTAACAACACCATTCCAAAGATGAGGCATATCTGTTCTTGTCTTACACATCTGTAAAGTGTAATCGTACATCTGAAGTGTTTTCAAGGTATAGTGTGCCTCAGCATATGTTTATTAAAAATCTACTTTCCAGATTGAATTCTATTCTTTAACTAGACTAATTAAGAAAATAGAATGATAATGTGATTGTGGCTGAGCCTCTTTGAATTCAGAGCAAGAGAAAAGCAAACGAGCACCTGAAGGTCGTGAGATTTATTTATTTTTTTTTTTTTCCAAATGGGGACCTTGAATTCAGCTTCAGAAATGGGGTGGGCTGCATCAGAGTTGCTCAGAGCAGTGGATACTTACCCTGGTACCTCAGTCCCTTCAGCAGAATGACAGCAGCAGTGGCTTTGCCTTGCACAAAATTGACCTTAAAGCCTGTAGCAAATTTGCTGCTCTAATATGAATTGTAAGTATGTTTTGCAGGACTTGGATCATCACTAGTATAGCTGGCCTCGCTCTAGATATTCACATTGGTGACTGTGGAAAAGCCATGTTCAAGTGCTCCTGTCTGCTGATGCTTTTGGTATTGTTATGCCTTGAGGACATCTCAAACTTTTTCATGAAAAGCAAGAGACTGGTTCTTATTTTCGTCAGGATAGCTATTACCAAAGGTAGCAGGGAACATGCTTTAGCCTTAAAGGACTGACTCTAGCTTGATTAGCTGGACTGGAGACTTCATTTTTCACACCTAATGACCACCAAGCAGTTGGTTTTCTTAGGTGACTTCTACTTTCTTCTCTGTTCTTTGTTTTAATTTTATTTCCCCCTCCCCAAATTATTAAGCTTACTTTGCAGTTCCATGACTAGGACAGATTTCTGGGATTCAAGTGGGTGAAGCAGTCTGCGTTCCAGCTAAGTGCTCCAATTTTTACAGATTTTACTTATTTGGAGGTAAGCGAAAATGGGCCTTTTCTCTCCCTTTCACTCTTGGAGCTGGAAACGGTCTGCTCATATAAACTGGTTCATACGTTCCTTCAGGCAATCCAATTTCTATGGAAAAAAACTTTCATCAGAAAATCCCTGACTTTGTGTGTTCTCTGGAGACCAACATCTACTCGATTTTAGTTTCTTTTGCCTCAGACACATTGGCACAAAAAAGACTGATAATCAGAACTGAGGCCCACTATTCGTCTTTCTCTGCTGCTCTCCAGTTCGTAAATGGGCAAAGTTTGGTTATATACTTACATGTAGTAATTACTTTGTAATGATTAAAATACTGTACTTTGGTGTGGTTCCAGCAGTGAATCTCTTCCTGTTGACCATTAGAAGATTGTGTTAGTCATAACTATTGATCTGTTTGGGAGTTCTAGATCCTCCAAGTTTTTTTTCTTTTTACTGGACTTATTTTTGTTTTGAGACTAAGCAGGAAAACTTAATAGCAGTATTTGGTGTTTTTCTATTTCAGTATTTTTGTATTCCAGTATGGCTAGGAGAAATGTTTTGGTTTTTTTTGGGGTTGTCGTGGTTTTTTTGTTGTTTGTTTTTAAATAAAAGGTAAGTTGTAGGAAACAAAACTGTAGAATCTTCTTGTAGTTTACTGACAGTTCAGTGTCAGCAAATGTCTGCATAATAACTGCCAGCAGAACTATTTGAGGTGGCTTCCACTTCTGCGAGTCACCTGGCCAGTCTTAGGGTTGATGAGCCTGTGTTTTGGGGGCCTTGGTAGTTTGTATTTCACTCCTTGTATTTTCCATATCATGGGTTACGTGTCTGAACTTCAGCTGATCAGTTTTCAGAAGGGCTTTTGTAATGTCCCACAGGTTTCAGAACAGACCAGGTGTCAGTGCTTCATCGCTAACCACTGGAATATCAGTCCAGCGGTGAAATTGTAGTTTGACTAAGTGGAAAATGATTGAATTGTAAAGCAAAAAACCCCAATATTTTGTTGTATTCAGCCTTACTCACCTGGTTCTACCCCTCTGTGCAAGATGGCAAACTAATCTTAGCTTCATACCAGTCTGCCTTGGTTTTGAAACAAAATAACTGGGGAAATTTTGATTTCCATGTATTTGCAAAGCAGTTTTTTCTGAGTAATGAAAATCTTGTGTCTCACAGATAAACTGTAAATATTTGAAGAAATGTGTGTCAAGGGTGGGAATTCTTCCAGGGTGACATTAACTACACTGGCACAAACAGCAGCGTATTTTATATTAACTTATTTTTCTTTTTCCTTGAGTTTACAATGCATGCAAAATGCTGATACGGTTCAGAGAGCTGCTCATACCGAGCAGTAGAGGCTGGTGAAGCGATGGGGATGGGGGGTGGGGGGACGCGGCAGGAACTTTACCCTCTGCTTCCACCGCCCTAGCTTGAAGATTAAAAGGTCTGCTTTAAATTAGAATGACAGAGCAAGAGCAACTCGCCGGCTGTGTGGAGAACACCCGCTTCTGTGCCTTTCAGACTTGTGCGTCCATCCATGTTGTGCTGCCTTATGTCAGGCGCTTGGCTCTGAACCCAAGGAGGTGGGGCATGATACCAGTCCTGGCTCTCTTGGGGGCTGTTCTGCAGTCGAGGCTGATGTTAAAAAGCTGCCCCAAAGCTGGACAACTGGGAGTCTGTGTAGCTGCGCAAACGGTACTGATTACTGCTTGCTGTTCTACACATACAAGGCAGTGAGATCTGGAAAATGTTAACACAGAAAAACCTCCCGTCAACCCAGCTTATAAATTTAGAAACGAGACAAGTCGTTAAAAGCATGTATTTTACTAATAAATGATGTTTGGAACAGAGTGGTATGCAAATAAGCAACTTAACCAGGACATGAGCAAGACTGACTTTGTTTCTGTAAGAAGATTTACATACTTTTAAATGACAGGTTTGAAATTGATCGAAGGGAAAGAAAAGAAATGAAAAAACTGATATGATGGTTGTGTAAAATAGCACTTACAGTAATGTGGGGGGAGAGTTTATCTAATCCTCAACATGATTACTTCACCTAACTGGCCATTCCTTCTTGTTTTATGCTTGTGATATCTTTTTATATGTGATAATTGCTTTAGTGATAAAGAAAGAAATTTAATGGTAGCATGTAAAAGGAAGAACTGAGCCTCTTCCTAGTCTCTTATTTCATTACTTTCCCAAAACTCCTATATGTCACACTAATTTCTAGTGACAGAATTTCTGTTGCCTCAAAATCTCCACAGCATTTTATCCCACACTCCTCCTACTCTGAGTCATTCTAGCCCCTGACTGATAGGAGCGTGAGCAAAACTTTTCCTTTCCCCTATCTCATGCTATTTCTGTGCGTGGACCTGATGCT
This sequence comes from Apaloderma vittatum, assembly GCF_000703405.1. Classification (NCBI taxonomy): domain Eukaryota; kingdom Metazoa; phylum Chordata; class Aves; order Trogoniformes; family Trogonidae; genus Apaloderma; species Apaloderma vittatum. The sequence goes on along the minus strand of NW_009709828.1, from coordinate 289,059 downwards.
TGCTTTCTTGCTCCTTCTCTTGCACAACCCTCCAGTGCAAAAACTGGTGAATTTTTTCTCCGTCTTTGGTCTACCAGTAGAGTAGTCGAGGCAAATGCCAAGCTGATGCCAACTGCATGATGTTGCCACATAACTTCTACTCCTGTGCTTGTCACTTATGTAATCTTTCTTCTTTGCACGTTGCCCATGCTACTTCTGGCACCTCTCTTCCTTCCCTCCCTTTGCATGACCGACAGATAAATTCTTCCAGATCTAATGATACATATGTAACTGATGTGTTTGGGACATCTCGGTATCTTTTTTGCTCTGGTGTAGTAGTATGAAGCCAACGAAGAATAGTTTGTGTAGTTTCTCTGAGTAGATGCATGTCAACCTGGAATTACATTGTAATGAACATGATCCTCATATTAGCATATGAGATTTGTGTTTTGAACACTGAATCGTGCAAATTTTAGAGTGCACAAGCTACTGCTTAGGATAGCTTTGTGGCAAAATTGTTCCTGTATATGGATAACTATCATCGAACACAAATGAAACATGCCAACACTCACACAAAATGCTCTAGGTATTTATCTATGCTCTTTTAATAGTGTTGCCCTTTAACTAGATTCTTAAACTGTTTTCTCAGGAAGAAATGTGTTCTGCACGAAACTGGGAAGCCTTAAAAGAGTTGCAGAGACTATAGAACAGCAACTAAACTAGTCTGCTTCGTACCAGATAAAACCTGCTAGTGTGGATTTATCTGCCTTCTTAAGCAGACACTTAAGAGAGGAATGGTACCCAGAGTATGATTTTATTTTTAGTCAAGGGAGAGACATAGGAAATACCTGCAGATCTTCTATTTCAGCTGCTACTTCAACTCTTCTTTTCATATTTCTCCATTATGAAATTGCATCAGAAATTGCAAAAATATCATTTATTGTCTTTCTGAAGTCCTTTGGTAAAATCCTTACCAACAGCAAAAAATATTCTGTGTTAGTAATGATTTGGAGAAAATAGTCTTTCACAGAAATTCATGCCAGATGATCAGTCAATTAAAATTTCTACGTGGCTCTGCACTATCTGCAAACCTGAGCTCCTACTTCCCTTTGAAGCAAGGGGGTTTGAACTGTGTATGAGAGTAACCTGACACTTGGCAGTGCTGGGTCTCACTTGATTACGCTCATTCAGGGAACTGGCTGCTGTCACTGGAACCTTTATCGGCTGAATGTAGGTTGGCGTCATCCAATCAGTGCACCAAACAAGAGGAAATCATCCCAGAACGTCTGAACTTTCAATGTTCCCTGCAAGTATCTCAGATCAGATCTTCACTGCAATTAGACAGACAACTTCCATTAATTACACATTAAGTTGTTTGTCATTCGGGTTGGTGGCAGTTGACAGCTGGCACTGTGTAATCGGGAAGAGTAGGGTTGCTTGAGTATCGAAAGTGAAAGATGCTGAGACAACCTGCTCTTCAAACTGTGTCTGTTACTTGGCACATTTCTTACTGTGATCCACTCCTCGTTCCCTCTTGCTTTTTGATTTTTGACAGGTAACGCTTTCTGGAGAGTCACTGAAATGACTTGTGGGTCAAGTAGATAGACCTGATTTGGCAGAATGACTGCTTATGCAGTTATATAAACAATTCATATGCTTAAAGATCAGCTGCAGTCAAAACCTAAACTGGCAAATATAAAAGTAATTTACAGCTATTGTTTATGAATAATTACCATTTATTATCTAAAATATTTAACAACCATTCTCTTGTCAGGCTAAAAAGTATTAGTGTAGGAAATTGACTATTAGTGATGTGAAATCTTTCTTCTGCATTCTATTTCAACAAATACTTGCTGTTAGCAACTAGAAGATCTGCTTTGGCCATTTGCATGACTGTGTATTGGGCTGTGCTTTATTAATTTCATTTGTCTCTGTATAAAGGAGTTAAAGGAAACTTAATTCCATTATTTGTCTCCCCACAATTACAGCTAAGTGATCTGCACAAAATTCCATCAAATGTGTTTCTGATGATTTCTTAGGCTTGTTTTTTTCAGTAATGCGTTAAGTGATGTAGAACTGGCCAAACTCAAACTTGTTTACTGTATGCTTTATAAGGTTCCTTGTGTGTCTTTCACTTTTTGTTTTTCAGTCCTTAGTCCTAAACAGTGTCTTCCCATGAGACAAAACTGTTGACATTTCCCTAAGCAAATGCAGACCTTACAAAACTGTTTCTTGATACTGTCAGGGTAATTAGAATTGTATAAATTATACATACGTTTCAAAGAGCTCTATAACTTGAGCTCTGCGATGAAGCTATGTGATGCTTAGGGCAAGGAGGAAAATTTATATGGTACCAGACATGGCACAGTATTTACATTTCTTGGGTGTTGCAGTCAGCAATTACACGCATACGGCACATCATGCAATCTTTTATGAACTCTCCAGAACAGGAGAATGTGTTTTTAAAAAAGAACGGAGGGAAGTGTTAATAAGACCCATCTAACAGGAAGCAAAATTACTGAAGTATTTTCAGAAAGGAACATCTACACCCCTTGGAAAAAAAATATAACTGTACTGAGATATCCTCTATAATTGTATTACTGTTAGTATGTTCTTCTCTCTTACTCAGAAAGGACCAATATAGTGTGGAATTCAGTACTTGTTACCTGCCTTTTGAGTTAAACAGTAACTGATACCATTCCTAACAAAACAGAAAACATGAATGACGTGCTTAGTACTAGAACAGATGATAAATATCACTCGGCACCATGATTTTTACCAGTAGTTTCTAAAACACTGTGGTAAATATCTGGGAAATAAACACAAATATTTATCCTAAGACGCATTAGAGGTGCTCCCAACATCATTAGCTGTACATTTTTTTTTTCCATTTTACAATAGTGTTTTAATTACCTCAAAGACTGAAAACAGAGAGACAAATATGGCAGTGTCAGTAAGCTTTTGAGCAGGAACAACGTATTCTGGAGCCTCTTAATTGGAGAGCTGCAAGATGATGTGAATAAATATGCATTTGGTGCTGCCTGTACATGTAAATAACATAGGCCTTTCAGACCTACTTTGCAATAGTGTTATGGACAAGTTGCCTAAAAATTTGAACACAAGTCTCTTTTAACATCGTTGTAGGACAAGTGCAAAAGCCGCAATCTCATGATTAACGGTCTGGTAAAAGACACTAACTTTGAATTGAGTAATTTTGAAAAGAAAGGAACTTCCTTCACAAAGATCATGCCTGTGTATTTAAAAGATCCTTTTTGCTGAAGTGGACTATGACCAGCTTCCACAGAGCAACAACACGAGTCTAATGTCCCCTGAGAAGTGATTCTCAGGGCAGACCCACTACCTTGTTTTTAAGCTGATCTTTCTAGCAAAGCAAAAAAGAAGAAACAGCCTATAAACAAAGCCAGTCTTCTAACTCTTAAGAATTTTTGGCTGTGTAATTGGAGTTACAAGGGTGGAGGGAGGTGGGGAGGGAAAGCCTCAGGTACTTGATTGTGGCATGCTTGCTCCCCTGGAAGATACTGTTCTTCTTCATTTGTTAATATAAATGGTTAGAATTAAATAACGCTGTTAATATCTGAGAATAGACAATAGAACGGTCAAGTTACACAACTGAAACATCCTCTGTATTTCAGTGTACATGTTCATTTTGTAGATGCTACTGGTCTTTCTCATCTCCTGTTGATGCTGTAAATGCAAGGAGAAGCAGGAGAAGGTGGATGTTTCCATTATTTACCATTGATGCCAAAAGGGTGAGTGGACAAAAAGTAAAAAGCGTGTAAAGGTAGATAACTTCTTTTTTCATTAGAAGGTAAATGGAGGAAACAAATTATTTCCCAGTGTTATTCTTGCTGATAGTCATAATGTAGTTGAACACTTGTAGAAATATAACGAGGAATCCTGCCTTCTTATGTCTGAGAAGGACTGAATAACCATTAAGCCTGTGATTTGAGGTGTTTTTGATAAACACATAACAATGAGCATAACGTTAAGGTACGGCATAAACCCTTTTAAAAAACAAACATGTAATTCCTGTGACTGTTGTGTTTTCTTAGATGTTACTGAAATTCTGAGGTGCCAATAAAATTGTAATATGAAATAAGAATATTTTTTTTCTAATGCTTAGAGTTTGCTATAGTGACACTTAATAGAGAAAAAAACCCCCAAAAATAACCAAATGGTCACCTATTCAGAAGCTTAACTGCATTGAACTGTGCATCTCCTGTTTGTCATGTTTTCTGGATCAGCTGTATGCTCGGTCCAGCGGTTGTACAGCAGTACAACATGATGAATGTTGTCTTGGAGCATCCAAGGCATCAGGGCTTCAGGGTAGATGCATGCCACAGAGCTGCCTGTGTCATCATACATTGATCATTTTGAGCAAGGACCTTACTTAGGCATTTTGTGATTCCTTTCCATCATTCACATGTGGTTGCCCTTCCAGAAAAGGAGAGCTGGTGCGTGTCCAAGATGTGTTCTGACAAGGAGCTGAGAAATGGCCAGCACACACGCTGGGATTTCGGAGCGCTCTGCAGTATAGGTATCTATCCCTATTGGCTACAGAGTGCATTCTGAAGTCGCTCAGATGACTTATTTTGGTTTTTATGAAATTATACAGCTCTTTCATCAATTGTAAACTACCTCTGGAAGGGAACACAAGCTTATCAGTATGGATTCTAAACCTAAAGTTGGATCAGAAGACAAACTAAGGATACTGCCAGTCCTTTAGGGGTGTGTATATGTAAAAGTATGTGGAAAAAGGCAGCAATAGTTTAGACTGTGTATGCAAACAAAAGGATTAATGGGGCATTTGTGTGCTTCCAGAAGGAAAATCAGAGCTGGAATGTGATATTTAAATACACTTCTTAAAGTGCACATTTGAGCTTGCAAGTAAAATGGGAACAGATGTACCAGTTAGATCAAGGCTTTTTATCCATAAACTTAGCTGTTTTCCAGATGATAACAGGCGTTAGTTGGATAATGAGGATGGCTGAGATGGGTGTCAGTGCCTACCCTTCAGTTGACATTAGATTCTTTCAAGAGCCTGTCTTCTAGAGAGTGGTAGAAGGACAGGGATGATGGGTCTGGGTAGGTGTGGAAGCTGCAGGAGGAGCAGAGCCCAGAGAAGTGCTGTCAGAGTGGCTCTAGCTATCAGCATCTGCGTCAGCCAGTCCTGACTGTTGCATGTGCTTCATGTGCTACTTCTCTGGACACCCAGGAGGCAGCAAGGAGATCCCGATGGCTCCAAGAGGGGACCGAGAGGTTCCCCCAGACCTGCAGGCACTGGCAGTAAGCAGGGCTTGGCGCTGGCCCCCTCGTTGTCCTTCTCGGCATCTGAGGGATGGGCATGGGTGGCTGCTTGAGTGTGAGTGTCTGGGCACCTGATTTCCAGCCAGGGCACATAGGGACATGCATCCTAGTGCTACTCGGGAGTACAAACAAGAAATCCCCTTCCCCTCCTGTTGAATCTTTCTTTATGATTGGTTTGTGGCTTTATTATGGATCTTGTTCCATTGTCCTACACTCTCAAGCTTAGGGAACTGAAATGCATTGAGGGAACTGCCACTCCCTCTTCTTTATTTTTTTTTTTTAAGCAGTGTAATATTTTAAAACCACAGCAGGTGAGGAAAACAAAAACATTTAGCAGTTTAAAAGTGTATTAACTTTTAACTTGAAAACTAATTACCTGACTTTACATTTGAAATAGTTACATGGTTTTGCAAATATTCTTGTATCGCGTAGTCTGCAGCTGGGGAGAGGGGAAAAAAGCATGTTCAGCTTGCATTTTTTTTCTGTGAAGGTATGCACTCCTCCGTGCTTCACTTCTTTCTGGATACACTATTTGAAATTCTGGCAAGTTCTGGCACCAACAAAGTCAATTAAGAATTAGTGCTGGCTTCAAGAATTTGCCTGAGATGTGTTTCTTCTTCTGTCTGTTGGCCGGTCACGGATATGTTCATAATTATCCAAGTAGGTATAAGAAAAAATCTCTGCACAACTGAACTTAATGATGGGTGCCCCGCTCCCCCCTCTTTTTGCTCAAGCTTTATTTTGACATATGGTATTACTTTCTATATTGGCACTCAGGCTCCTTGCACAAATAGAAGTGGAGATGTAAGCAATGACCAGCATTTTTAGAACGATAAGTGAAAAGCGTTTTGATTTTCAGCTCTTTAGGTACCTAGCATATGTTACAGCTTGCTTATAAGAAACACTTGGAAAAGAAAGCAAACACTCCTGATGATTTATTTTTTCTTCTCCTGCCACATCTCCTAGTAAAACTTTTTAGTAAGATTTTAAGAACAAAATCTTAAGGAGATTTTGTTCCTGTCTTTTCTGGACTTCATTACTCTGAGATTAAAAAAAATGTACATAGAAAGTATAACACAAATGGTGAGTCAAGGCAATATTTAACATACAAACACATTTACAAATAGCTCTACTTTTTTTTGTGGGCTCTTGCAAACCTAGGCAACTGAACAAATTCAGTCATGGGTTACTTAAGCATTTGCAGTTTGAGTTATTTGGGATGTTCAATACATGACCAAGATTTTGAGCATATTAAATGCTTAGAAAACATTGAGGGTGTCAGGAAATATGGCTTGGTTTGTAGCACTAAGCATTCCCAGAAAAAAATTCACTATATAAAAAATGTAATGTTACATGCTCCTTTACCTACATGGGACTTTGGTGGAAGATTTGATGTAATTGCCAAGCACTGTTATTTTTACCTGAATCATTAAATCTTTTACCGTTGGCTGATGACTGGTTCAGAGAGAATGGCATGCAGTTTTCCATCACCTCCCCATGGCAGCCTGTCTTACTAAACAGCAGAGTGATTAAAAGAGCTCCTCGTCTCCAGAGCCTCTGCTGCAAGGATCTGCCTCGAGAATTTTTAGTATTGCCATGTGATTAAAAGTACCTAAGATGACTCCTTCACGTGTACTTTTCAATTGGTTACCTAAATGTGATGTTACTCAAACTGTAAATTAACTACATTAACAAGTCACAGCTTAGTTGTAGGCACAGATTTAAATTTCAGATATGGATTTTCTTAATTCTTCTGGAGTTTTTGGATAAGGAAAGGAATGTCTTATAGAAGAAATAGAAATTTACAGTCTGTCTTGTTTGACCACTTTAATTTGAAGTTATTAATTCTCTCTCAGGTTGAGAGATTGCCTATTAAACCTACTGATAACTGAATATTATCCTTGCAAACATGAAGAATTTGTGGAATTTGTTATTCTCCTAGTGGAATCTGGTGCAACTTTTACAGGTTGACATTTTGAAGAAAGAACATACTAGTGTGGAAAAAGATAATCCAGCATTTCATGAGAATTCTCAGGTTTTTTTCAGGTTTTAAATTCTATTACATAAATGATTTAGCTCTGAATACTTTTAAACGTTTGTTGAAGGATTTTGTCATTGGGCATTGCTGCTGTTGCCTTTCTTTCTTTGCTTTTACGTCACGTATTTAGCATAGTGTATCTCATACAAATTACAGTATGATAAGATTAGTCTGAATTCAATTTATTGCTTTTGGGTCACAGAAAATTTACCAAATTGAATATTTTATTAGGTGACTGTTGTTTCCAAGGTGCTGTGGCCTTGCTGAAATGGTATTTTAGGTCCAGATCTTTCATAATGCTGTAGCAAAGGCCACCTGCTTAACAGAGCTGTTGTTCAGTGGGAAGCTGACAGAAAAGTTTGTGTCAAACAGACTGCAGAGAACCGCTAAACTCCACTTCCTTCTGGTAATTATTCCTTCTAACGAACTGATTATATGCTTTCTAGTGTGCTGGTCATTGCATTATTATGAGGGGCCTTAAAAGTCCTTCTGACCTGAGTGTGAGCTGAAAGCACTTTGCCCAAGAGCTGTTTTGAAAGTCTTCCACCAAGCTGTCAGAAAAACTTCATTAAATGTTTGTGAAGCTGGATCCTCTTTTTTTTTTTTTTTTTTTTTGAAATGTGCCATGCTGGAAGTAGGTGTGACTTTCTCCAAGTTTTCAGATATGCTGTGAATGTAATTAATAGGTGCTTCTTGCAATATTATTTTTGTAGTATACAAAAATTAGTAAATTTAAAGGGAGACCAGTGGAGATAAGATGAGATTATGTAAAGTGATTCTCCCTCTCCCCAGTACAGTGGGCATGCCAGAGGGAAATAAAGGTGGGGTAGAAAGATTCTTCTCTGATATCAAGTAAGATCCATGAATCTGGGAGATGAATTAAAACTCTTGAGGTTTTAATCAAGAGCCACAGTTCAGACTTTGACTTCAGACCACTGTTTGTGTTTCAGCCCTTGGAAAAGTACTTGGGGAGGTGTGGGTGTGCCCTGTCTGCCCTCTGCATTGTGTTACTTGTGTACCTAGTGCTGCCAGGCTTGGAAATAAGCAGAGTGGAGATTGCTTCAGAGGTAATTTTTCCTAAGTTATTACTTTTTTGCTTTCTAAAGCTTTTGCTCAACCATATCAAATATTTCATTATTATTATTATTATTTCTTTTACAGTAATTGGTAAATGCATATGTTGGGCAAGGGTGTGTATGTAATCCATCTATATATATATGTATGTGGTGATGACCAATCCTGCTATCAATCCTATTTAGAGAATTGAAAGTAGGTTTGAGTAGCATAATGGTATTCTTAACGATATCTCTAAAGCCCTTAACTCAGTGGTGTGCTACAGAAATGTTTGCTTGTATTATGTTTGCTGCCAGCGTGTCTATGCCCTGCTTCTACTGTGGGAGGCATGTAAGAAAAAAAGCCAAGACAGGAATACGATTTTAATGTACTCACCTCTCATTGATCTCCGGAGCAAGATTTTGTCCTCTATATATTTTGTGTTCTATATTCATCTATATCATTCTAGGGAGATGTCAGTTTTATTTTTTCCATTGCATACATTGCTTGTGTGTTCTCAGAGCGAGCAATTATTTGTTTTCCTTCAGGATGTTTTCAGATCTCCAATTTGTGAAAGTATATCGTGTGTATAAATAGGAGATACAGTGCTTACCATGCAAAGAAAAGATGTGCTTTTATTTGTCCTTATTTTTTTTTGAAAGCCATGTGTCTTAGCCCTGAGATTATTCTTATCATCTACCTTAACATCGTTACTTTTTTTAAACTATATATTGAGTTACAAAAGATAGGTAAAAGAACTTTTTTCTTGATTTTGATAAATGGTTAACAGATGCTAAATAAATTAAATACAGAGGGAGAGACAGAAGAAACCCACATGAGAATGGGAGAGAGGAGATTTGATTGAAGCTAAGCTTTGGGAATCTCAGATGTGTAGTTCTCTTTTTGTAAGAGCCATCCAGTTTTTTGCAGTGCAACAAGAACATCCCTTGTGAAGCCTGTGATCCGTTTTTACTACCTGTCATGGGTCCCGATTTTTATCTTCTGAAATGTAATGGGCTTAAAAATTTTCCATAGCCAAATGACTAAGTTGAAAATACCAATTTAGGGAGAACTGATTGGAGCTATGGTGTTCATCGATAAAACTTCAATGGCTGCTGAGAGATTATGTATTATGGAATCTTCTGACAAAAAAGGGGAAATAAAGATAAACTGTCAACACAAATTGCACGGACTTTCGCCTCCCTCCCCCACTTGTCAGACTTTATTTACAGAGTCCCCTCACTCTCATAACTTAATACCAAAAAAGAGAGTTAGCGGCATCTGCAGAGTGACAGATGACTCTGTGATGGAGGTGCTTGCCTTGCTGTCGCCGCTCCATTTGTAAAGTCAAAAGCAGCAAAATCGTGCAGTTTACTACCCACGAGCATGTGAACGGCTAGAAGCTCGGTCCAAAAGCACGACTTTCAGCTCACTGTGAAAGAAAACGATTTATCAGGAATCACATGAAGTCAGACAACTTTTAGAGGTGTTGTGTTCAGTCCGCTTCAGCAATCAACAGCTCCTGCTTCGCTAAGAAGGTACTGTAAAATGATGAATAACTGTTTTCTGCTGAGGAGGGGAAAGAAAAAACTGGCTTTTTGAAAAGAATGTAAGATGGGCTTGGTTAAAAGTAAAATTAAAGAAAAAAATCCCCTAAAAGTAGACATTACTCTTCTCATCACTCCTAGGATGGGCGTGTGATCTTCTCCTGCTGCAGTTACCATGGAGTTCTTCTGGCTATTGCTGTTCATGGGAGCAGAGGTGACATCTTTAACAGAAGCGAGCCCTGTTACCTTCAGGTAGTTTTGGGAAAAGTGTACTCCAGAACGGGTGCTTGCTAAATGTTGCACGAGGGGAGATGGTGCAGACCAGGATAAGACCTGAGGGCATTGCTTTTCTTTCACTGATTGGGACTCATTTTTATCAACCTCTTACTTGGCTTTAAATTTTATCTGTTTAAAACTGATTTCAAAGCAAGAGTATTAGTTTAGAAAAAGTATTTCCCAGTAGTTATGACATATTCGTGTGGGGAGTGGTGTACTGATCTGAATCTAAGGTTAAATCTGAACTTTCTCTCTCCCCCCTATTCAGATGACTTGCTGTGGTCATCTTTAATTCTCACCTTTTAGGAGTTGTACTTTGCAGCATTCCTTCACAGGGGGCCTTTTTCTTGGTGAAACATGAAAGCTTCTTTAACAGATCAACAAATCTCTTTCTTTAAATCCTCCTCAAAGCATTTACTCAGTCTTCTTTTTGATCTTCCTCAATTCTGATTTAAGCTGATAAAGCTTGGGAGCTACTCTTCCTTGAACATCTTGTGATGGGCAGGTTCTCTATTGTAGAAGAGCTGCAGTTCTCAAACTGAAGTACGTAGAGCATAGCTGTGCTGCTGCCAACAGAAGTTTTTATTCTTAAAAAGCTGTTTGGGATCTTCACACGTCAGATGAGCTGGAGGATGCCAGTGGTTAAATCGTTGAAGCCCACCAGTGCAATCCCTTTGACACAGGTTATTTTTTCCGCTTGTGACTAAAGCTGATTTACACACTTGTAGTGATGTGCAACTCTGAACTTGGCTTAAAACAGTTAAGGATGATTAAAATACAATTTTGTGTGATGCTGAGAATCTTTGGGTGGTATTAACAATTGTAGTTTTTGAGCTAGTGTCTGATAACAGCATATCTTTGTGCTCTAAGAGGCTGAGGAGTATTGATTAAATAAAAAAACGACCCTAATACAAATGTATTGTTGGGACTGTAGATATACTACTGCTTTTAATAAGTATACTAACTCCAATAAAAATACCAACTGTTTTATCTGTGGTAGCAAGGATGTGGGTGGTGAATAAGTATTCTCTTACAACTTTGTGTTATTTTTTTTTTTTCCTTCTAGTAGAGCAGTAGTAGTAGTAAACCCAAATATTGTAGTTAGTTGCTTAACTTGCACGAAGGAAATTATCGTTGATGAAAACAACTGTTGCCGTTGTGTTAGAAGCACATACTTGTCTTAAACTTATAAATAAGAGTTAAGACTGTAAAAATAACTACGGAGAAAATGGAAAGGATGTAGTCTGGTAAGAAGTAGGTAAATCAAGACAGTGTAATCCCAAAAACCCATTGCTCATCTGCTACCTGAGGCTGCAGGCTCCTAAATTTCCAAAGCAACCTTCTTATTTTCAAAGTCTCTCCAGGCATCATCTCTGCTTGAGTTCTAATCCCCCCAAAAGATGGATTTCCATCTAAGCCTCTTAAGGATCGCTGAGCCTGGAAGGGCTCTCGCAGCGCACCTGGGCCAGTTCAAACCCAGTCCCAACGTGCAGCGGCAGCTTTCGCTTTCTGCTAAAAATGAGCTGGGTTGAGTAGTGGGCTTCCTTCTGTGCGATCCTCCAGTGGCAAGAGAGATCATCCAGGCGCTGGAGTGAGTGTGGAATACTTTCCTCTGCTTGGAGGGCTTCACCATGGCTTAGAAGCTTTTCTGGGGATTTCCTTTTACACTTGCAGTTGGAGCTGTGCTTAACTCAGCCCTTCCACTAGACAGAGCTCAAAGGTGCTTATTCGAGTCTCGGGATTACTTTCTAGGAGACTGAGTGAGTTACTGAGATGCTGTGAGAGCTTGATTGCAGGAGATCAAACCCAATTGCTCTGTAGTAACTGAATGATAAGATGCATTCAGATAGGTTGCTAGTGGAACATTTGGTATGATTGTTTATTTCTCATAGCATGCTTGTTACGCTCGTTAAAAATAAGAGATCCTTCTGGACAGATCAGTTCTGTGCTCCAATTGGCCCCACTCCTTTACACGAGTTATAAATAGAAGTCAAATATTTTGTAACAGAATATGTTCATTTTGTTGTTAGCTGGATTGGAGGAAGGTTGTTTTTCTGCTTGCAGGAATTTGTTAGCTCATTCCAAAATGAAGCTGCTGGTAATGTAACTATAATTGTATTTCAAACTAGTAGATTCTAAGCATATTATTTAAGTGATGAACATATATCCATTTCAAACCTTTTACATATTATGCTAAGCTACGTCTTGCATGAATGCAAAAGCATTAGGAGGAGTGAGTGAGTTAACCCATCTACCAGAACTTTTCTAGAAGAGCCCCCCAAAAATGGGAGGCATAGTCACTTTTATGGCATTGTTGGCATTAGAATCTCACAAACAGAAGCTGATTTCACACAGTCTACCAGTTATATTTAAAATAACATCTGAGGTGGTTTTACAGAACTAAGGCTTTTTTTTTGTATGTGTGCAAGTAACTAATTAATGAAAACCACTTGTAGAGCAAATGCTGGGAGAAGACAGGGAAACCAGGCTAGTCCTGACTTCTGAACAATGCTGAATTATATCACTACGCTCCAAAGTTTATCAACAACTTCTTTTCTTTACCATCTCTTTGAGTCAACAGTGTAAACTAGCCAATGGTAGCAGTTCTGTATGGAAAGTTGTATTTTTGGTAGAATTAAGTTCTGTGGATACCTGCTTATATATTCATAAAATGCTGCAAAGAATGCTTTGAAAATGTTGATATAGTTCATCTCTAGTACTAGAATAAATGTCTTTTGAACACATAAAACCAGAAAGGTTAGAGATATAAAACATATGTGTTCCTGCTTGCTAGTCAGTATGTTTCAGCAGAGATGTGGGCAGGAAGATAGGGAAAATGATTCTACTTATCAAAGGTGAAAGGAGGAGAAAGACACTTTCTTTTTTTTCTTTCTTTTTTTTTTTCTCCAAAAAGTACAAGTTACTCTCAGTAGCTGTAGAATAATGGAGAGGAGGGTGTCCTGGAAGTAGTGTTTTGTGCATTTTGAAAGTGGTGAAACTGGCATTTGTCTGAAAGCTCAGATACGTGGGAGCTCGTTCCCTGGCTGAGACATCTTTGGAACTGGAACAGAAAATTTGGACTGTTGGAATATTTGGCTCAGGTCAGCATTTTACAGCCACAGTGCTGTAGTGGATGTTGTGCTGGGGTATGAGGAACGTGCCAACAGAGGCAGAAGAGCTGAACCCTTACCTCACCCCTGTCTCTGCACCCACACACCCGTGTGCGCACACACACACACACACACACTCTGCACAGGTAAAGCACAAGGAGAAAACTTCCAGCAGTCTGGTATCTTGCAATCCATGTTTAACACGTGCCTTTGCTGAATCAATTAGATTTGGAAATGCCTCGTTGAGTGCCATTATCTCCAATGGGAGAGGTGGGGACGGGAAGTGCACATGTTGGCTTTTTCTATTCTCTATCCATCTTTATTTCTGAGCTACCAGAAATTTGCATAGCTGTAGGGTCCTGGCATATGACTGCTGACAGTCGTACCTGCTTTCTCCACTGCCTTTCTGCTTCTGATATGTTGTATCTGTATATAAGCACACGTGCATAGGTACATATATGCAGCATCTGCTGTGCATGCCAGTTACTTCACTACCAAATATCAGCAAAATCAGTATGAGACTTGAGACTACCAGTTGTGTTTGTATTGGGGTGCGCTTTGGGACCAAAATCTCTCTTAATAGTTAAGAGGGAGAACACACAGACCTGAACCAGCCTGTGATCAGAGACACTATCTACAGGTTAATGTGATCCTTGGTGCCATTCTTGGTCAGCTGTGGAACTCGAGTGCCATTCCTGGTGAACAAAGTGTAGAGGGTGTCTCTCCTGAGGGAAGGGGAGAAGAAATCTTTAGGCTTTTGAATATGAGTCAGGTTGAGACTGTTGGATTCAGGGCGAAGGAAAAGCTTTGTTGTGTTTACCAGTGTGGACGTAATGGGGTTGATGGAAAAAGCCACAGGGGAGAATAACAGAATCATGTAGAGAAGGGTTTGGCAGGCTAGCAAAATGGAGTGTAAATGAACAAATCCCAAGAAGTATCAGGACCAGAAACCTTTGTTGGTATTTCCAGCAAGATGACTTAAGAAGCATAGACAACCCCTTTTAGAATAATACTCTGCCTTAACACATGACGAGCCAGATGGCTTGGCTTTACTTCTGAAAAAGGTAGAGATTTTACCTCTGCCGCTAACCTCTGTATCTGCAAGGAAAAAAGGCAACAAGCACACATGCATATGTAATGTGGAACAGAAATAATAAAGCGACAGTCTTTAATGTAGATCTCAAAGATTCATAACTTGTCATCTCTTTACGAAGTTTTCGGGTCCGTGTTTCCTAAATCTGGCTCAATATGAAGCTACATTACAAAGCAAATGCTGCTCTCCTCTTTCTTCCAATATTAACTCCAGACAAAATAAGAGACAGTATTAAAAATAGATTTTTGAGTGCTTCTCAGTGTCTTAGTTACAATGCATGCACATATGTATATTATATCATTTCATGGAAGACTACTTTCCATGGCAGGCAGAACACTGTCAAATCTCAACTGTTTTTCCATTCTGTTTTGTATTCCCTACTGTTTGGCACCCACTCGTTCCTTAGCTTCACAATTAGTGTGTTAGCACAATTATATAATAGCATTTTTATAAACTATGCGAAACAAAGCCTTCAGTGATATGATGACTAATATTTTCTCTCAGAGCTTTTTTAAAAATTATTTTTTAAACATCCCTATTGTAACTTCTTTGGTGTGATACTGCAGTACACAGGCATTATGAAAGGGGAATGGTATCTCGTGCTTCAGACAATAAACCGTCTGTTCTGTCCTAAAGAGGTTGTTACAGTCGTTCATCACCACAGTATCCAAGGACTTTCAAAGTGTGTCTAACATCTGTCACTGTTTGCTCTGTTAGCGTGTGCTGCGAAGTATCTTGGATTATTCTTTAGTATTGTCTGTGTTTCCTTGATTGTATTTGTTAGAGAAAACGTAGCCAAAGAGGAGTCTTTGTGGAGAATGGTCTTCTAATTTGCTGAGGGAGTTTATCCTGTGGATTTGGCTCCCAGTCTTGCCATAACTGTCTGTATGTCAAGAAGAAGCTTTGGCTTTATTATGGAGAAAATCACAGCACTGGAGTATGTTAACTGTTTGTCACTGTTTTCATTCTGCTGCTTGTGGTAATTTTGTAGCGAGGCCTGTGTCTATGATATACCTTGATGGCAGAAACCAAGACATGGAACTTTATTCCGGCTTCTGTCTGTAGCCCACATAGGTCAAAAAGGACTTGGGTAATTTGTGTGTTTTATTAAAAGGTCTAGGAGTTTGTGTATTTTAATTTCCTGAGCAGGTATGCTTTTAATGTTTGGTACAGGTCAGGACCTAACCCAGTGCATTTTTCAGTTTACTGTCTTGACTGTGTGTGCTGGGGATGCTGAGCGACTGCAGGCTGAATTGCAATACCAGCTACCTTCCCCACTTTGTCTTCAGTTTCCCTTTGCTGTTTTGTTCTTGTGTTTACTATCCTAGTGCAGTCTCTTTTGTCATCTTTGCCTCTAAATCCTCGTCTTCTTTGTAGTTCCTGTTCTGTCTTCACATTATCTTGCTGATTCATAAAAAGGAGATTAGTAAGAAATATATAGGGCAGAGTTTCTCCTGGGCTGCATCAATGTTAGAGAACCTGCTTGACCATTTTTAGGTTCTGGGAGCTATTTTCTTCAATACTTGATTCTTGCCCAAGTTAAGAGCTACCCAAATGACTCATCAGCCACAGTGAAGGATCACCCTGTTAGCTTTAGTCCAAAGTACTGAGCAATATAAGCTTGGACTGTTAGCTTTAGTACAAAGTACTCAGCAGTATAAGGCTGTTCCCTGATTTCAAAAATCACCAGGGAAACAAAATGCCAGCTTGTTTGTCAGCTGCAAAGATGAACTGTAGCACAGCTGGGTTAAGGTAAATGTAGAATATTGCAAGCTTCCAGAAGAAGGGATACAGAAGGAAAGAAAACTGTACATCAGCCTGTTTAGAGATGGTTTGTCCTTTGTCAGAGGCTAAGCCGGTGTGAAATGTAAGCAACTGAAATCACAAAGTTTCAGCTGCATAAAACAAACCACTCCTTAGCCTTTAGAAATTACTTAGATTCTTTTTCATTCCATTTTTGTCTCCCTCATTTTCCCTCTTGCCCCTCATGCCTTGTTCCTTCTTGTGACCCACACGCAGGCTGCCCAGCTAAGCTCTGGGCTTCCCACCCTTGGAGCCCTTCAGGATGGGGTGGGTCTGGGCATGTCCCTGAGCAGCCTCCTCTGACGGGGCCTGCCTTGGTTGGGGCGAGCTGCCCCAGAGGTCCTGCTCAGCTTGAAGGATTCTGGGGTTTCACCCAACTGGCCCTGCTATGTGAGACAAGATGCAGTGGTAAAACAAGCAGTTCAGAGCCAAAACAGGCTGCACTTCCCCACTGTTGTATCATACACCTTGTCCTTCCTGCTTGCATCATTAATAGTTATTTTACAAAAGATTTATCATTTTGAAAAGGGATTTTTTTTCTGTTTTATTCACTGTTCTTTTTTCATTTCATATATTCATAGATTGAGTAATATGTAGCAATTGAGGTTATTAGATTTTATTTACCACATCAGAGTCATCTGTCATGCATTTTACACATCTGTTTAACATATTTTCCTACTCTTGTTTTCCTGTTTATTCTGAATTCTAATAGGCAGCGAACTTAAAGTCAAGAACCCTGAAATTGTCTGGGTGAAATCTGTGTTTGCTTGGCATGTCCTTACATGCAGTCTTGCTTGGACTGTCATATTGCCTTATGTTTTGCACACTTATTAATAATTAATTGAAAGTTCTTTTAGATTTTTTAGCTTTTGCTCAGAAACATGATTTGCAGAACAGCCTTAAAGAAACAGGAACTTCCTAATAGAAATGAGGCAAAATTACTGGGAACAAATCATTATGTTGAGTTGAGCTAGGAAGGAGCTGTTTGACAGGGATATGGTGGTAGCGTAAGAAATCGTGGTGGGGTAAAGAGCTGCGGTCTCTGTCTGCTCCTCACGAACCACCAGCACAAGACACGCTGTGGTTTCTTCTCCAATCCATAGCTATGGTTAAATGTAACGTGGGAAAGATGTGTTCTCCTTTCAATAAACTATCTGCTTCCAATAGCAGTTAAGTGTAGAAACACCATTGTTGGACAGTTGAAACTTGTACTTTTGACCTTGTGTTCTATCTAGTGAGAAAGGAAAGGGCAGAAAGGGGGCAAGTTGGTTTTGGCAATCTTTTAACTCCTTTGACAGTAATTCACCAAAACTCAAACCAACAGAAATAATGAGCAACAGTATATTTTTTTTTTCCAAGCCAATAACAATGTCTCAGACTTCAGAAACGTTCTCCACTTGTCTAACTCTACTTTTTTAAGGTAACTGAAGATGAAAATTTTCCACTAACACTAAATGTGCAGGACCACCTCTTTAAATTAGCACTAAAGTGTTACGAAAGCTTTTATTGTTGCAGTAATTGGCATCTTATCCATTGGCAAGTACATCCGCGTTAAATCTCCAGATCGCTGGCCTTTGGCATAAGAGGCTACTGATCATCAAATGTTACATTCCCACTCAAAATGCTGCCTTGAGAAATTGTTATAGGTGACTTGCATTACAGGAGGCATCTGTTCTCAGATGAAATCATTTCTTAGCCCTTCTATTCATTTGGACTCTTTGGTGCTACCAGACACTCAAATAACCCTGACAACAACAAAAAAAATATACTTTTCCATCTGCAGCTAGAGATGATTACACACTATCCAGTTGTATTACAGTGACAAGACTGGACCACAGTGAGGCAGAGTTTTATGATCTTATGTTCAGTTATTAAAGCATATAAAGAGGAAAAAGAGAAATACCTGTAAGATTGCCACCTGGTACTTTCACACAACCCCCAGGGTCCAAGTGGAGGATATTGTGGGTAGAAACCTGTGAAATGGCAGCCAGAAAATGTGGGGAAAAAAGGAGTTGGTATGTTACATCCCTAACCTGAAAGGCACTGAATAAGCAGTTATTTTTGTAAGTGTCCAAGTGTCATTTTAGTGGAATAGAATTATAGGATGGCCTAGGCTGGAAGGGACCTTAGAGATCATTTTATGCTGCATTGCAAAAGGAAGTCCACCGGTAACATGGATCGTATGAAGTAGGGGAACTATTTTGGCAATCGTCTGGAGCAGCATGTTAATGCGGAGTTTCTCTTATGGCCGCCTTGCTTGGAAGTGGGATGTAGGCTGAATGAAAGCGATGCCCCGAGCAACTGTCCCATGGACATTTCTTTGCCTGAGGTTTAGCAACTCTGACAAGAACATATTTTGATTAGAGGTGGTGAAAGGAAACCTCACCCTGCCAGCTAATAGTAGTCCCTCAGACTGAACAAAGAGATGATCTCTTGTCGGGAGCGAGAGGGAGAGAGCTGCCGTAACGACAGGGACAAAAACTGAAAGCTATGGAGAAAACGCCTTCAGGTCATCTTGTGTAATTTTTTGTTGCAAAACGTTAAATTAAAAGCAACAGCTCTTCTTATTCCTCCTGCCCCTGTTTCTCGTCTGTCACATTGCCAGGAATTGTTAACACAGGCAAGCACTCTGTGTTGCATTGCTAAAGGTGAAAGTGGCATGTGTAATTTGATGTGTGGGGGAGTTGCTTTCTTTAAATGCCAATTTAATCAATTAGAAAACCAAAACAAAACCACAAACAAAAACCACTCACTGTTTTCCTATTGTTTTCTTCTTCCCATTTCACATTCACAGTTGGAATTAACATGTGTGTCCGTAAAGAACTGCTGCAGAACTCTGTGTGATCTCATCTGGTGATAGGGGGGTTTTGTCTCCAGTTCCCAAAGCAGCTAGCTAGGCCAGTGTGGGGTTTACGGGGCTGTTACTACCTGTGCTGCAGGTACTGCCAGCTGCCTTCATCTGCCCAAGTCATCCTTTAATGGTCTCATAAAATGTACCCTGGGGTGTCTTTGGAGTTTTAATATGCTCTTTCACTAAAATTTCATCTTTATATTATCAAGTCTTTCAATATAGTTTTTATAGTGGAAGAATGAAACTAATTAGTTTAATAGATGGTGAAGTGAATTGTCTAATTTAAAGGATTTGTTGTACTTTCTTATTGTGAACCTATTTCTGATTTATATATTTTCAGATAGAATTCATTCTAGTCGGTGTCAACATCAGCTAATCTTCCAGTCCAATGCCTTTACCTCTAAGCTTCATCTCTTAAAACATATTCAGAACTTGTTTTGCCTTGTTTGATCTAATATTCTTCTTTCAGCTTAACAACCAGTTCCAACTCTTTTTGTGCTGGCATTGGTCTCTCTTCTAGCTTTTACTTTTGGCTATTAAAGTCATAACCCCAATAAGCTGGTAGAATGTGGAAGGGACACATATTTGGAACTGCAGTATGCGTGACTTTATTGTAACTCTCTGTATGGAATACAAAATATGAAAGCGGCCCAGCTGCCCAAAGGACCTCGTTAAAATCAGTTGTGGCAAGGTGGTGCTTTTATAAAATTTTCCTATTTAACAGTGGTCACCACCAGTGAGTTCATCTACTCAGTAATTTTTCAGCTGAAAGTAGACAAAATGGAGATCATAAAAATTATGTTTTACTTTAGTTCTGTAAAGGCCTTAGTGTTGCAAAATAAATTAATTTGAAATGCTTTTTGCTTAATTAAATAAGAATGCTTAGTTTGTTCACATTTCACTATTCTTACTTTAGGAAGGTAGGAGAAGAAAGGGAGAATAGATTAAAGAGTGAGGAAAAAGCTATTTAAAACTTAGTCTTCAGTCCCTAGCACTCTCCAAATTTGTTGTTATTATTTGTAAAGGTATTTATGATGATTTTCTAATGCTGCTCAGATATCCTTAATTTTTCCTTGGGCATAAGATCTATATCATGTTAAACTACATTTTTTATTTAATAAAGGCACTTCTTGGAGCCAGTTGAAGATGAATGATCCGTGGTTAAAACAGTCTGTTAATATTAAATGCACTTGGTGCTCTGTCGTGAGGAGCTACACAGAAAAATTTGGATTTCTTTCTTAATTTTTGAAATTTAACTTTCTTACCTTTTAAAATGAAAATAAAACACAGACTTAACTCTTCAGATGCGGGAAGGTAAGTGGGTTCCACTTGGGGCAATGTAGGACTGGATGTAGTTTCATGTTATCCCTACATTCTGGATTAGAGGAATACATCTCTTATTCAGCATGTGGCTTCAGTGGTGGTTGGAAATAGATGATAAACATTCCTTCTACTACATATTTAAGAAAATAGTGATTCATATATGCGTGTAAATGAACACTGCTTAAGTATGTATATGAAAGCTTCAGTCACCTTAAATAATAACTGGTAGTTTGCATTATGTCGCTAAATGTGCCTGTGTTAAGGTTTTATTGTACTCAACGCAACAGTTTTTGTTAATAAAGGACCTGCGTTTAATATACTTACTGATTCTGTATGTGAATCTGTCTAAGCATTTGGACAAAAGAATTTCTCGTTCTTTTTAGTGGAATCTGGCCATCTTTAAAAAAACCCCATCAGACTAGTATGATCTTACTGATCCAATGTGCCCTCTTAATTAAGCCTTCACTGAATCAAACTTAAGACTGCTGTCAAATAAGGTCAGACTTCCATGTGTCAGTGTCAGAGCTACTAAAGATAGTTCACTGCTGAGACAGGAGGCATGGAGGAAAAGCTTCCTATGGATGTGTGGTAGAGCTGCTTGTGTGAAAAGCTTTGGATCAGAAAAGGTGTTCGTAATCTGCAAAGAAATGTTTTCCCATACAAATCCAGAAACTGTTTTAGGGAGGAAAAGCCTTTGGACAGAATGCCAAAGTGTATCATCTTGTGGATGTTCTGAAGTGAGAAGGCTTCTGGTAGGTTATTCTAATTGCAGCTTAACATTTAAGGGCACCTCCAGAGTCAAACCCAAGACCTACTATGTTATGTCTGACAGAAACCAGTCAGAAGTACCTGGAGAAAAGGTATTTGATCTATAAGCACTTTGTGATATTCTTCCCACAGAATAGAGGCACCTTCATATTTGAGAATAGTTACTGAAATCCTCTGTGCATCTGTACAAAAGGAGTGCTTGATGTTTTTCCTCAAGTGGATATTCTGTTCGTATTGATGCCTTGAACTTTCTGGACCACGAAGTTCTCGCCTCCCAGCCTTTCTCCCTCACAACGCTTGACGGACAAAAGGCTGCTGGGCTCTGCAAAGCTTGCCTAGTGTCTGAGGGGCAGAGAGGGAGAAAAACACCATCACTTCTTCCATAGCTCTTTGAAGATCTTCACCAGGTGTACTTTACTGTGATCCACATTACTTTAAAGGAACTTGTCTCCTCTTTGTCTTTGCCAGCATTCCTCCCCCAGCCCTGAGTAATGATTCTGGGCATGCCTTCAGCTCTTTAATCTGGAGACGCTGTGTCAGAGATTTGATTTCTTTTCTCTATTTAATATTATGTTTTAGGTGTTTCAGTCTCAACCATCTGAATAGATTATTTTTTGGACATCAAAGCAATTCTTTTTTCCAGGTCCTGCTCCCTCTATAAGGTCCATTAGATAAATATTTGATGACGGATAATTAATTGGCATTTGCATTCAGCGAGAACTGAACACTAGTTTGGATCAAATAACTCTGCAGATCTGCTTATCTGCATGGTTGTTGGGGCTTTTTGTTTGTTTTGTTTTTTGTTTTTTTTAATAGGTACTATTAGAGAAACATTTTTTGAGGGGAATCTATGTGGTGTGGGCAAACCAAGTAGAGAGCTTGTGTACCCTTGCTGACGGCACCTACTGAGTTTGATGACAACTTCAAATTGCATCCTTCTTGTCTGGTAGTAATTGAAAGCAATGAAGATTAGTTCATATGTTAGATGGAGTTTGTCATCTCTATTAGGCTTTCACTCATGCTACATTAAGAATATCCTCTTGGATGATGTGGGAATGTGCATGGGTGACTGTATATGGTACTTGATATAGAGAGTGAAAATGACATATTGGAGAGAAGCGGAGTGAGAATCGCTTAACCAGTGTAAAATCAGCATTGATTTGCTGATGCACAACAGCAAACTTGCTTGCCAGTATTCCTGAAACCTCTGTCCTGGTCAAAGAAGAGGAGGTAAGAGTTGCCCGTCACTGTGACATTGAGATCAGGCATGATTTTACACTGACCTCGCTGTTGTTTCCGAAGCACTTACCTTGTGTTACCTTCATTGCTCGTTATTCCACCTCTAAAGAAATACCCCCCCCCCATCAACAGTGTTTTTTCTCTTATTGTAGTTATTTCCTATACAGACAGGTTCCAAAAGTGCTAAAGGTTATGGACGTGCCTGTATTGATCGCACTCACCTTTGCCACTTGTTATGGAAGAGCATGGGAACATAATACTCACCCAAGGCTTTGTTGCAGCATTCTCTTCTGGGGTGAAGTGCAGAGCTGGTTCACGTAATAGTCAGCATATGCAGAAGGTCAAGGACTCTTAAACTTAACTTTACTTATATTTTCAGTTTTTTTTTTTTAATCTGGATGAAATAATATAATTAATTCACAATACCTATTCTGTCTTTTAAAACTCAGTTAAATTAGATTATATTAATTGACTTTCTGATTGCTTATGCAGTGAATATCCTTGTTTCTACATAAACTTATCTTAGATTATAAATTTCATACCATGCAAACAGAAGAAAAAAAAGATGGGACAAAATAAGGGAGAATATATGTTCCGAATGGTGAACAACTAACAGCCAATTTTGATCATTATTTTCCTCTTGTATTGCTTTATCTTTTAAATTTGTCTCTCAACACAAGAAGTTAAATGTGGAGCTCTTAAGCATATTTCTTTGTACTCTCAATATTAGGAGAAAGAGTTTGAGGGGAAATTTGTTTTGTCCTTAGGCTTAGTGTAGGCTGGTTTTTGTTTGCTAAATATTCTAAGTGAGGTAGAGTAATTTTTTTTTTCTTTTAGATACAATGCAGTTAATGTTTCTTGCAAGGAGGTCTGATATGTAAGTGCTAAAAGACGTCCAAAGTCTGCCAGCGCTGTTGTTTCTTGGCTGAGTTTGTTTAGTTTGTGTGTTTTGTTTGGTTGGTTGTTTGTTTGGTTTTTTTTTTGCTTTAATGTCAGTATCTATTTGCTCCTTTCCTAACGTTAGAAGACTTCATGACATTTCTGGAAAGGAAAGATTTCCTTATTTTACCTCTACTTACTCAGCTATCCATGACTTGAATCCATCTTCAGTGTCAGAAATAGACTTGTCTTCCCTACCATTCCCCAAATCCTGGCTTCTCTGTGAGTAACAACCAGCCAGGCTCCTCTTGTAAGGACAGCACAGGGTGCTCTTTTATCTCCCACTTGTACGATGGGAAACCTCTTCCTGATGGTAATGGTATGTAACCACTAAGAACAGAGTCTAGGAAGAGCTGATCCTCAGTTGACACATTTTACATAATTCCTGCAATGCCAAATTTAGTTCAGTAAGTCCCTATAAAAAATAAATGGCAGCAGTGTTTGCACTGAAGAGTTTCGTAAACGAAAAGGAAGGACTTGATATCAACCCATATTTATCTATCTATCCAGTTTTCAAATAGATTAAAACATTGCACTATATTGAGCTTGCTGGTGTCAGATCTAATTACAGAGTTACTTTCTTCACATCACAATAAAAATAATTGTTTCAATCCAAGGAATTGGGATACTTAAAAAACAATTTTCTTAATAGCATTACACATTTAAATAAATCAAAACTGTTAATTTAATTCAGGCAGTGACAATATTAAAAAAGTTACCCTTGTGGCAGTCTTTGAGAAAAAAGAAATTTTGCCATCAGATATGCAATTTGACTTATGTTTTCCCATTTACTTTCATTATCTCTTCTTAATATGTATGTCTTGTGCTACAAATTTGCTATTCAGGCATATTTGAGGTATCTGGATGCTAAAATGATTTTATAAGAATATATAGATATAATAAAGCTAAATGATAGATTAGAATGTGATTTTTTTCCTAGCAGAAAATTGTCTCATTAGTCCATCTATGCTGTTCGCGCATACATTCATTATAGTCAGCATGAAAACTCTTGCCTTCTCTAAATAAAGTAGTTTGCAATGTATATGTATGTTTTCTCATCTTGAAACTTGGTTTTAATAGGAAGAAGTAGGAGGTAGTCCAAAATCAAACTGTCTGTGTCTATCTAAACTGTAACCATAATTCGTTATCTGAAATAATGACTATAATTTTAAGGTCAAAAGCTGTATCCTTACTATAATATATCATGTCAATGATTATAGATTACAGATTAACGGACAAATTGAAGTAGAAATTGGGAGAACAGAAGGAAGTGTTAAAAATACTTCACTAAGTGATATTCTCTATCTGTAGAATGAAGAAAAATCCAATTCAAAGATTATTTGCATTAAAACAAGACTAAAAATCTGTTCGGCAATCTGCAGACAGTGGTATTATGATAAAATGAACACTTGGAATATATCTGTGTTAAAGAAGTTGCTTTTTTGGTAAATGGAGAGTTTTGCTTCTTGGTTAATTTTTTTTCATCAGTGTTTCATCTCCATCCCCATCACTGTTTATTCTAAGTGCTGTGTGCTGAAAGTGAAGCAAACACTGAGTTCTGGGGAGGAGCTCCCTTGTTAGCCAGTCTGGGGGGTACCAGAGAATTTTGTCTGATACTTCTAATTGCTAATGTGTTAAAAAAGTTATTTATTATTTCAGTAACTCTGTTGCCTGAAACAGGTTTGTGGGGGGGTATTTTTGGGGGGAATAAATAAAAATTGTCAAACGTAATTGTAATCTGCATTTTACCTAAAAAGCATGAAACGTGTATATATCATATACAGAACCTGATTATATAAATTTATAGATGAAGATAAAAATGCAGGAAGGCAAAGATTCGGAATACGTATGTGGTAGCCCAAACAGTGTCTGCCATCAATGCATTAAAATTTCTTTCTAGCAGTGCCTTTTTGACAGAAGCAAGTTTTGTTTTGACATTGAGATATATTTTTCATACAATACAAAACTGTAGGGCCTCTTCTAATCAGCTTGAAATTAATTTTTAGGAAGAAATATATTCAGGAGGTTTAGATGTCTTGGAGTTGTTCACCCAGCCTTCAGGTTAGTGGGGTATGCAGCCGTAGCAGCATGAGTAAATGTTTTCTTGATGTCAGTAAATGCCATAGAGCTGAATTGAAGAGGATTAGGCAAAACCTAGTGTCTCCTCCTGGCAGTGGCTGGCAGGATACACGAGGAAGGCGCGTACCTCTAAGGTTACACCTGTTGCTCTACCAGAAAGGTGTCCTTCAAAATTGGCAGCTGATGGACTTGCAGGAGAAATGCATTGTCCTCAATAAATTTCTCTTCCAGGTGTTTTTCACTCAGCCTTTCGATTCTTGTATGGCATTTGCAAGGCGATGAATCCGCAGCGTTGCAGAAAGAAGTTCCGTTTTGCAAATGTTTGTGCGAAAGAGAGTTTGCTTTTCTTTCTTTTAAATATGTGACTTGCTACATCTGTGTGATGCTCTCAGAGCAGCCACTGCTTCTTCCCTGAAAAAGGGAGCCTGGGAGGCTACGGCCTGGGAAGAAAGCCTCTTTCCCCGGTGTTGCGTACTGGGATGGTGGTGGGCTGAAAGTTCGGAACAGCGTGCATTGCTGCCTCTGGCTCGCAATATGTGGGTGTACCAGTGGACAGCCTACCCAGCTGTCCAGCCAGACAGCATTTGCTGCTTCATACCGTGATCTTCTTTGGGAGAGCTCCCTTAATATTTTTTTAACAGAGTGATTAACGCGTGGACTTGAGCATCTATGATATAGTCAGTAGTCAAAGGGACCACATTTTAAAGAGACTACAGTTTTTCTACTTTGCATTTCTTATGTCATTTCTTTTGCGTTATTCCAAGTTACGGGTGAGCGTTGTGGTACTGCAGAAACCAGGGCAACAAATGCTGAATGTTTAAAGAGGTGCTTTGCATAATGGCGCTTGGCACGACAGGAAGCCCCATGGAACAGGTTCAGTGGCTGGGGTTCCAGCCTGGCTGATGCCTTCTGTGATGATGTGGGTTGAATCTCTTTATCCAGTATGTCTCAGATAGTGATATGAAAGATTCAAAAATACTAGAGGAATGGTTTGTTTCACTGTTTGTTAGTAATTTAAAAAATAAAAAAAAAAATCTAGCATTACTAATTCCATATTGCTTTATAGGGCAGCAGGTTCAGACAGTACCGAAACAGAGGCTGTGACTTCAGAAGCAGAGGTTTGGAAAATATAGATCTATGAGAGAATTTAGATGGGTTTGGTTTCCAGAGTTTTTTTTAGAAATTGAAACAGTCTAGAACACAATCACAAATTATGTATTTCAAAAATAAAAGAAATGAGTGTAATAATTTTAAACTTTGCATTATTACTACATAATATAAAAATCCCTTTACAGAAACAACCGTTTACTTAAGGCTGGAAATCTAGTTACTGGTGTCTATTCTGTGAAAGATTCCCTCATGACCTGCTTGTGATCTTAAATTTACTTCTGGACTAGTTCAGAAAGACTAATTCTATTTTAACTGATACTCAGATCAGAGCAAAGATAGCCATGCAGTAGTGGAAAGAGCTCACTTCTAAAACACTTGAAGATGTTATAGGATTATTTTGTAAATGGGTACTGCCCAAGGATTGCATCGATAGGAGCTGAGTACGTTTGTGCCTGGTTGACTTCAGTGCTCAGTGCCTGAGTTGAAAGGACGTGACAGGAGTTGGCTTCGTTGTTGATATTGTCCACCTTGAAGTGTCCATCATGTAATTTTTGGAAGGATTTTTGTGTTTGTTTTAACAGAGGTAGTGTACACACACAGGTTGACTTCAGTGCTCAGTGCCTGAGTTGAAAGGACGTGACAGGAGTTGGCTTCGTTGTTGATATTGTCCACCTTGAAGTGTCCATCATGTAATTTTTGGAAGGATTTTTGTGTTTTATTGTTTTAACAGAGGTAGTGTACACACACACACGTTGACTTAGACTGCAGAAAAAAACCCGTGAAAATGCACAATTTGAAAGAGAGATGAGTTTAAAGCTTGTCAGTCATACTTAGAAGAGAAGATACTTGGAAAGATGAGACACAAAAAGACTGTATTTAAATGGCTTTGGCATATGGCAGACTACAGCAGGAGAAACAAGGCTGTACTAATGTACATGTCTCTGCCCAGTGCGTGAGCAAGCTTTGAACAGCATCTGCATTGAGGGGGCGAAAAAAGGTACTTGAATGCTTAATGCAGAAGTATTTGAAGGAAAACTGTGGGAGAATTTTACCTCTTTCTTTCAGCTAAAATCCATGATTTGGAAACTTTATTAGAGTTTATAACCAGTTCAGTTCATTATAGTACCTTTCTAGTTTGCTTCACTCCTACATTCAACCGTTCTTTTGTTTACTGAGGAACACAAAGAATTTTTCCTTCCTCTTTTATGTTATTCTGAGTTGTAATTGCATTGAAACTTAATTTGCTTTGCCTCTCGTATTCTGTTTGGTTTCTTGTGATGTTAACTGCTTTGTTCAGTTATCAATTTAATTAATATATTTCCTAATTAGTGGTGACAGAAGCTTAAATACTACATATTTCAAAAGTATTTAGAAATTTTCAGCATAATCCCAAGTCTTACTATAGTGTAGTAAACTTAAACCACCTTTCAACTATGTAAATATTGTTCAAAAGGGAGACAGACTGCCTTTTGTGTATCTTAAATGAGAAAAACTCTTTGCAATCCAAAAAGTATTTTTTGCTTAGATGGATTTAACATTTGCAGTTTTCAAGTAACACCTATCTTGATAGAAGACGAGCTGATTGATTTCTGCCATACTTCTGAAACAAACAGATTTTGTGAGGATGTGTGGAGAAGCACGCATGAACTCCGAGATGGTGGAAAATGGAATTCGCTTTATTGCAGGCAGACACACATATTTATACTTCTTAGCAAGAAGCACTATTTATGGATTACAAACAAGAGACCAGACTATGCAGCCAGGGTTGTTATTAGCTCGTGTACTCCTCCAATCACACTCTTATCACACAGGAAGAACAGACTTTCCCAGGTCTACTTTGATCATACTCTCCCATTCACTCCCAGGCACATCTTGTGTACAAGAAGCCTCTTATCTGTTCATTCTCACGGACAAACTCCCAACATGAGCGATATTCAGTTGGTCAGGGTCTCTTTTCATAATTAGCAAGCAAGAGTTAGGTACTTGTTTAGAAAAGAGCTCAAGGATGAAAGTCTTAATTCTACAACGCAGTACTGCCAGCACAGCTAACTGTAAAATGTATCCACAAGGATGTGCTATCTGACATCCACTTTTTTTTTCCACTAGTAGATGAATGTTCAGTTACTGATGGAAAAAAAATCCAGTAACCATCTATTTCTGTAGTGTTGTTAAAACTACAGTATAATATTTCAAAATGAAAATGAGTCACATGTGTACAAGTGGGGGGGTTGTTCTCGTTTAATTAGCTGTTGTATAATATCTGCATTTTTTCAAATCCCAGGCATGTTTGTGAACTTCAGTGTGAAACTTGTGGAGCTGATGGCAATTAAGGAAAGATGCTGAATTTTCCTGAGTAGGCCTTGATTCTGCGTTGTCCTAAAACCCTGCAGTCACGTGACACAAGATGAAGTAATGATTGGCAATACCAAAACCCATTAGCTCAAAACTCAGGTTTTCATGAATGCTTGAGTTGTGACTTGCAGGTGTCAGTGACCCTGAAGGGGTGTACTCGGAATTCATTCCTCATAGATTTAGTTCTCTGATAATACTCATTTAAGAATCGTGGGGAGGGAGGAGAGAGCAGCTTTTTGGGCAGTCTTTTTTTTTGAGGCTCCTTTGTTGAGGCATGTGAAATGTTATACTATGGTCATGTTCATAAAGGAGCTAACTGATGTGGAATTGTATCTCTTCTGGCATATTCGTATAACTAAACAAACTGGCATCAACTAACCTGGCATCATCCTTAATGTTGGTAAAAGTAAGCTACTGTGGAAAAGAAATTGTAAGAAAATTGTAGTGTTGGGGCTAAATGATCTTGGAAATCGGATGCATTCCATCTGTGAGTCAGTCCCCGCAGCAGGCAGACCCCTAACATTCATCAGTGTGTCAAGGGGCAAAAATGGGAGTGACGGTGAAAATTAGTTCTGCAGCAGCCTGGAAAAATATTTGATGCTAGTACCTGGAAAGTGGTAGTCTCCTACTGAGGTCCGTTTCACCTGTCTGCATCAGTTTTGAGGGGTTTACCAAGATCTCCAGATCCTTAAGCCGGGACGATTTACCAGCTTGTTGGCCTGATGCTTTTGCCAGGAGTAGTGTAGCTGTTATTTGGGTGGCGAGCGTGGGAACTGCTGAGGTCTGGGAATCGAAGGATGTGCTTATGTCCTTTGTCTCAAATGTTGTCAAGTAAATAAGCAATGTAAGACAGCTCTATAAATACAGTTGATATTTTTCAGATATATCCCCTTACAGTCTTAAAAAAATGCTCAAGAGTCATGAGATATTTCTGTGACAGATTCCTGATACAAACAAGCTTACATAAGGTTTTATTTGAGGGTGGAGTGGGTGGTTTGGGATTTTTCTTTGTTTTTGAGTTTTGCCTCATCTTCCTGTACTACTAAATTGTTGTACATTTTCCTAAATCTGTTTAGAAAAATCTCAACAAAGTTTTTCCCCAGGAAAAAAAAGAATCTATCTTTGGCATGTTATTCTGAAATACACTATGCCATAGTATTTCTAAAGAATTTATAAGCAGGTACTGAGTTTTAAGCAAAAGAGTAATGCAGAGAATAAAGTAATTTTCCCTTTCTTTGTGAAACAACCATTGAATACAGTAGAGCAACCCCGAAACGTGTTGATTGTCACATCACTTTGATTCCTGGAGAAAGCTCATAGTCACTGAGTCTTCAACATCTCTTCCCACCTATTGAAAAAAGAAGGAAGAAAATTACTCTCCTATGCTCATGTACTTAATGCCCCCATTTTCCTTTCTTTTTATGATGGCTGTGCCAGAGTTACAGTTTAATCCACATCTGAAACTTAGCCTAACTAAACCCAAGAGAAATTTTTTCATCATTGGCTTAAAATACTTATTTCATTAGCTTTTAGGATTTAAATTTTGGGGAGTATTTGGATATGTAAGCAATAAAATAAATAATTTTCTGAAGGTTTTTTTTTTCTTTCTTAGCTTTAACTTTGGGCTTGTAGGAAAGTAAAAGAGAGTGAGAGAGCATACTTGATTTTTTAAGCAAGCTCTTCTTATTTTTTAAATCTAAGCTAGATTTTAATTGGATTTTTAGTGGTTCGGCTCAGGCCAGTGTAAATGAGAGTAAAGTGTCTTTTTGTCAATTTGGTGCAAGCTACCAAGACTCTGAATGGTACAGCTTTTTTAGTATTCAGCTGGGTTTTAACAGAGCCAACGCTTTCTTTGGTCTGTTTCTTGTCCCTTTCCCTCCACTGCCTTGTTCCGTTGTAACACCTCAAAGACGCAGTT
This sequence comes from Apaloderma vittatum, assembly GCF_000703405.1. Taxonomy (NCBI): domain Eukaryota; kingdom Metazoa; phylum Chordata; class Aves; order Trogoniformes; family Trogonidae; genus Apaloderma; species Apaloderma vittatum. The sequence goes on along the minus strand of NW_009709828.1, from coordinate 258,253 downwards.
TGGTCTTTGAGATTCTCTGGCTTTCAGTGAAGACAAAAACTGTAATTTTGAGTACTCTTGATCTATAAAATTGCTGTTGCAACTTTTTTCCTACATGTGGATGTGTTACCCTTGGAATCCTGCCTTAATTCCAGTTGGTCCTTCTAGAGTCTATCTGCAATCTTAAGTAGATAATGAATTCTTCATTTCTTGCCCAAACATTGTGCTTCTACTTTATTTGCTATAGACCGTTCTTAAAATAATTTCTTAGTTCCATCCATGTGTGAATATGTATATGATTTCATTATTTCCTTACTATATTTCACAAAACAATTGATCATGTAGAAATACTTTTGAAATTAACTACGTAACATATGAGATACTGTTTAGGTGAAACCCAGTACGCAAATAACAAGCAAAAAGCCCATTGAAAAGATTTTGATTAATCAGTTCTGGTGCTGAAAATACATTTTCATGTAATGATTAGAAGAAAGTCATTTCAGGTTCCTTTGGACCATTACATTAAAGATCTGTTTTAACCACCCATACCTTGAACTAATTATGTCAGAGGTGTGATTTTGTTAAGTTCAGTAATACTTTGATCCTTACTCTTTTCCTTGTCTTTTGTGCACCTCTTTAAGTCAATTTTTAACTAAATCCAATTTTATATTTAAGTCACACAATTGTCTCATGAACTTGCAAAACTGTGAGGTGGGATTAATATTGTTTTAAGTCATTCCATTTCATTTATCCCGATCAAAGCTTTTTCTGTGAGTTGAGTACATTTGTGCATTTTCCTGTAGAAGCTGATGTAACATCTCCACAAGATGGGTGTGTCCTCCAGAGACAGCAATAATGCGCACATAATCCCACTGCTACTCGGTTGCAGAATTTAGGAAAAACACAAAACACTTAGAATTACAGCAAAGAAAATATTAGTGATATTTTTTCCCCAAATCTGCTTAAAATAACATACTTGTTTTCTCTTTTGGACATTTAACAAATTCAAATATATTTCTATGTAAGAAACTCAAACTGCATTTTCATTTATGATTTGAACTTCATAATGAGGTGCCTATAATCATCTTCCTCATGATTTCGAACTCATGAGAATGGAAGTTCCTGCTAAACTGTAGATTTCAGGGATGATGGACAATATGTGGGAGCTGGCATGATTACACGCTGTTGGAAGTAATTTGAGGAATTTGACTGTATCATCCCACCAGATCAGCCTTATTGTCTATGAATATTTTGATTTGTCTCTGGTGTATTTTATCAAACAACTATCATTTTTAAAAATAGCAAAACATCCAGAAGGTTTTCATAATCCATGATACCTCATAGCAATCTGCAGCCATCTTAGTTCTTCCTAATTCTATTACTTAGGCTGGTTTTGTCAAAGTTCTTGAGTCTGAAAATGGCTGTAGCTTTAAGTTGGCGATGGAGGTTTGTTTAATATTTTTAATTTAGGGAACGTTAAAAGACAGATTCTTTGCACTTTTAATTCAGCTGACTTAGATTTTCTGTTAGCATGAGCAATTTACCTTTTAAATGAGAAGATCTTTGTACAAAGGAAGCCTGGGATGTCTGCACAACCGTGGCACTGCTCGTCCCTAGTTACCCTGTGGGACAGAGCTGAACAGGCTAACGGGGAGCAAGCAGCTCCTTGCAGCATGCACGTCTTCTGGAGGCTGAATGCTAAAATGGACTGTTAATTATCTTGAAACTTTAAGCAAGTTGTTTCAAGGGAGTTTCCAGCATCTGATGTGCTGGAGTTTGGAGAGAAAGCAGTTGATTTGCAGCACTGAAGCTTTAGAAGATTCACCAGTCCATATTGTTTATATCTGTTTTGGAGCATGCCAGGTGCAGGAGTTAAGAGTTTTCCTTTGAGCTGGTCTTGGCTGAGTATGCAGTAGCTTTGTGAGGGTTTCAGACATCGCATTCTCTTAACGTGTCTGACTTGAGGCGAAGTTTGCCTGTCACTGTAGGAGAGATGTCAAAACAATCCGGAAAGAAGAGACTGAAATCCTAGAATAAGCTGAATGTTTAAATGTATTATTAAAGGACATTCGTTGTTGAATTTCTGTGACAGAGACCCAAATAAAGTGAGTTTATTAGGAATTATCTGAGTGATTTTCATCCTTAGTATGTCTTTGACTGTTGCAACTTCTTGCAGGCAAGCAAAAACAAATCGCTACTACCGTGATCCGTACTAATATGTAGCATAAAACATGGGTTACTGAAAAATAATTTATCCAGGTCTGCTTCTTGAAATAAGGTTAACACCATGGGAAAAATGGCTACTGCTCTCTCCTCTTTGAAATTAGACAGCCTTGCTCTGTTCTCCAACTTCCACAGATGATGAGGGCTACCAGATCTGGAAAGAGCCCTTGGTCTGAGCTGTGGCCATCAGGACCTCCAGCAGTTCGATTGCTTCTTTTCTACCCAGCTGGAAAGAGAGTTGAAAACGTGCTTGGTTCCTGCTCACACCAGGTCTTTATACCGAGGCAGCAGACAAAGGAGCTGGTGTGACAGGGACTTGAGCCATTGGACTAAGTCACCGATTAGCTCATTTCACGTCAGCCATGTGGCTTTTAGACAGAAGTCTGGAGCCAACTATCTCCCAATTAGCTCAAGTAAATTGCTTCATAGCTTGTTACCAAAATTCTGAGCAAGCTTCTGGCTGCTGCCTGATATTTAATTAAACTCCATGCATCTGATAACTTCTCTGCATGGTGTGGCAAATAGCAAATGCATAGATAGAAGTTGATTTCAAAATATGGAGAGGAAAAGAAACCTACAAATTGAAAGAACGTTGGTTTTGCAAAGGAAAAGATATTTCTGCTATATAAAAACTTAAATATGATCTCAAACTAGCTTATATTTTGTGCAGTTAGAGAGTAAAGCAGCAGAAATAGTGGTGTTCTGATTCGAGGCATAATTCAGACTTATTTCTACTCGGTGCAAGTATCTCTCGAAACTGACATCTTACTCGTTTGTGTCTCACTCAGCAGACTCTTAAGAAATAATTTCTTATGCATGATCCTGGCACCTAATAGCTACCTATCTGCTGCACAAAACAGAACAAAAGACAGTTCCCATCTTGGAGAATTCATGGTCCTGCTGTAAGACAAAAGAGAATAATTAGAGGAAAGGGAAAAAGCTGCTGTTGGTCAGCAAAAGGAGCAGTGAAGTTAATGGCAGACACCCCAGAAAATGGAGATGGGTTAAGAAATAATTTTGAAGGTGCTTATGGGGAATTTCTGTTCCATGTGAGGCTAACACAGAAGTCAGCATTAATATGTATGTGAGAATATTTTACAAGTGGATATGAGTGGCTGACACTGTGGGGATGAGGCAAGTTAATGACATCTCATCTGTGAGTGTGAGATGATGGTGTGTGTGGGAAGGGTATGGCACGGAAAGCACTGACTGGAAATAGCCTTGACTCAGATGTTCCTCAAGTTCCATGCGATAGAAAGGGGAAGTGTGTGGTGCCTCCAAGGAGAGGGTTTATACTCAAGTCTGTTCTTTTGCTATGACTAACAGGCAGAAATTTTTATCGAGTCACATTTTATGCAAAGGTAAAATGGCATCTGAGGCATCTCACTCTTGTGTGCAATCTGTAGGAGGTTAAGCAGCTGATTAAGACTGGAGACCCTGTTACAGGTTCCTGTGATTTCTGAAGTCTACTTGTCTGTGTTTGGATTTCCAAGGACCTGAAAAAAAAAAGTCATGGCGTGAAATCCCAGGTCTTTGTGCATGGGATTTAGAGTACTGTGAATATCACATAATAAAACATAAATTGCATCTCACAATGACAGTTTTTCGTATTTCTTTCTGTTGTTTACCCTAAAACACAAGCTTGCAAACACTAATAAATAAAATAAATTCTACCTAAAGTTAACTTATGCCAGTTGAAATATGTTCCCTAAAGAGGGTCACAGAGGCACAAACTGTCAAATTGCATGTCTTGCAATGATCTCAAACCATTCCTTAAAGTGTAAATGGATATTTGTCATTCATTGACTGTTGTGAGGCAAGGCAGATATCATTAAGTACTTTTTATCTAAAAAAAGAGAAGAAAAAGAGAGAAGATGTTTGATGACAGATGAATATTATTGACGTGTCTTAACTCTGAATTAGGAACTTGGAAAGAACAGAGCATGTGGAGTTGTCCTGCAGCTAAGTGACACCACATATGGCCATCCTCCTGTGTTAAGGGTGATATTCAGACGCTCAGAAATTGAAGTGTTGCCAGTGGCTCTTACAGATTTAATCTGAGGTTATAAGAGTTTTAGATTTTGGGGTTTTTTAAACAAATGTATATATATTAATCCAAAGGTAGACAAAATAGGCAGGGCCATTAGTATGGAACTAACAGCTAAAATGTTGTCTTGAAACAAAAATATTGGGAGAGTAATAGTATAATGTATTGACAGAGTGTGGAAGACTTTGTAGTCTTCTACTGGTCTAGCACAAACTTCAGCATTATGGCTCTTTGCTTTTCTACTTTTCATGGAATAGAGCAGGATTAGGAAGTGTTTAATTCAAAAGAATCTTCTCAGTTTTTCAGTTTGGTTTTCTTCTCAAGAGAGTCATCCATAAAATGTCAGGGCAAAGGGGAAGGGAAAATTATATAAGGAAGGAGAAAAAGCAGGTTTATCTTCTGAAGCATTAGGCTTGTATGAGTTCCGTATTTCATACCATTATGCATGTATATGTCTATGTAGAAAAAGCATGAGAGTTCATTTTGCATTTGGCTTTATTTAAATCTATTCATGTACATTTTGATCCTACATACAGCAGGTGGAAATCAGAAATTTTTAACTGTGTGAGTTAGCACAAAAAAGAATTAAGTTTCTCGAGTTCTGGAGGCAAAAGTGTTGAATATAAAAAAAGGTAAAGTCTGAAAGCTTATAGTAAGCCACTATTTTAAAGTAAGAAAATGAATAAGTGACCAAGAAAATTCTTACTTTGGCTTTATAATGCACTTTTAAAATTATTTTGAAGAAAACTCCTTTAATCTGTTTGTTTGGTTTTTTTTTCTGCAATTAAAACCCTTGGATAATCAAGGGTTCTTGACCAACCTTGTAGTAAAAAGGCTAGGATATTTTGAATTTGCTAAGTGCCTAATATTCTTTGCTAATAGAATAACATAGACTTAAAGAAAACCAGGAAGCAAATAAAACACAAAAACTACCACCACCTGCCACCCACAACAACATAACCACCACCCTCAAACCAGCAATTTTTATTGGTGCTATCACTAGATAGTGCTGCTCACTCTTAACTTTTTTTACTAGTTTTCTCATGGAATAGAAACTGCATCTAGTTCTCACGGAGGTTCTACAAACTTCAGGAGGTCTTAAAATGTAGATTAAAATAATTCTATCTGTCCTTCAGACAAGCAAATCTAGGAGCATAAAAAATGAATTTACTAACTAAAAGTTGCCAAGCAGGTCAATAATGGATTAAAGGCTCCTTTGTCCTGTACTGAAACCATTATATATGAGATTTTCCTTAAAATTGGCCATTGAGCCATGCATATGCTTCACTAAATAAAAACCTAAAGCAAATAAAATTTTTCTAACATGTTTTTCCCATCTTCAGCTCTAGATTGGTCCATCTGCACAGCATGCGCTGTGTCAAATTTCTTGATTTTGGACGGGTAATAATTAGTGTGTTTCTCTCTCTTTGCCCTTTCTTCCTTTTGGATCAGTACAGCATTTATTAACTCTAATTAACCTTGCACTAGGATGACAAGTGTAATGAGAATCTTGAACAACATTTAATGGTAACAGAAACACGCAAATGATCTTTCGCTTGGTTGCCAGATGGAGTTACACCACTGCCTTACTGCTCTGACTCACGAAAACGAGTATCTGATTTCTACGACTCCTGGGTATACATATAGACGTGTTGTTGGCGGTAAATATCCCTGAAAAAGGAAGACTGGAGAAATACGGTATTCTTTCCTGAATATTTAAATCTGCTTTAGCACAGACAAGAAAAACTCTGGAAGACCTCCTCTTGACTGTCTTTGGGAGAAGGTAAGGTGCAGATAGCAGGGATTTTCCCTGTTCTTTTTCTTATGGTGCTTATAGAAGCTATCAAGTCAATGTTACATTAAAATGGAGTGTTTCACTACCTGTGAATGCAAACAAAATAAATTCCAAGTGTAATCTCCTTGTCTAAGTTTCTAGATGATCATTTTATGAAATCTGTTATCATCCCTAAATGCATATATGCACACACATGCTCTCCTACCACTTCAGAGGCTTGTCTGCCTCTCCAGGTTTCCTCATCAGTGCACATGCTTTTGGACAGATGGGACTGCTTTGTTTTCCCAGATTAGAAATGTGTTAAACTACACTGAAGGAACTCGGTATGGACAATAAAATGTTTATACCTGCAAATAAACCAAACTTAGCACGTGATTGCGATTAAAGAGAGTCTGATGTCTCATTACTAGCTGATACCTGCTTTTGACAGATATCTTTATTGCCAGGTCTCTTCTTGGCACACTGTCTGCAGAGAGGCTGGTGCACTAGTGCCACTGAAAGTTACAGGCATGAACAAAAAACGTGCCTTTCTCTTGATGTATTGCAGTTCCATTGGGAGAAATATCTCTGAATTAAGACGGGCTTGACCTATTAGAAAAATAAAGTGTTGACCGGGACTTCTTGTTAAAATGAACTTGAGTGAAGAGTCATTGAGGCTGCAAAAACTGGGATGGAGGCGCTTAAACATAGGCATCTAGTGACTTTTTAGATGCCCCATGGTGTACGTGACCTCTGGATGGTCTGGTGCAACGTAGGACCTTAGATCTTGGAAGCTGAAGCTGAAAACCATACAGGCTACTTCAGGACACTTGAAATGGCAACAGATGTGTGCACTTAAGCATCTGACTGCTCATTGTCACATGTATACAAGCATATGTATAGTAATTGTAGAGTTGGATCCTAGTGCTGCAGGTGATATTACTCCTTGGATCTTTTACTGAAGTGATCTTGGAGCAGATCTCTGAGAGAGACTTCTATTATATTCAGGTTGCAACAGAGCAAGTTTAGGCTGGACTTTAGGAAGAAATTCTTCATGGAAAGAGGGGTCAGACACCAGAACAGACTGCCTAGGGAGGTGGTTGAGTCACCATCCCTGGATGTGTTTAAGTGTCGCGTAGATGTGGTGTTGGGTGATAATGGTTTAGGAGTGAACTTGCAGTGTAGGGTTAATGGTTGGACTCGATGATCCCAAGGGTCTTTTCCAACCTGAATTGTTCTATGATTCTGTGATTTTATAAGCTAGGAAACTGAAGACATGACCCATAGCAGAGCCACAAATAAACCACACACTTTACTGCATCAATGCTTACATCACGCTCTCTGTTGGCATGTTCTCTGTGACATGTTTGTCTCTTCAAGAGATGGGCTTGAAAATTTCAGCCTGTAAGGATAATATGCCAGTATATTAGAAACTTGGTCATTTCTCCTGTATTTTACGATGCTGTCACATTATGCTAGAGAAATCTGTTTAAATCAGAAGGTGCAGTGTGGACCATGACTAGCCTGAGGCTGGCAATCCATAGCAGAGGATTATTTTTCTACCCTAGACGGGAGGCAACTACTAATCACTGAAGTAACTGTGCCTGTCTCTTGCCTATCACTCGGATAAATTATTGCTCTCTTCTCTCTTCCCACAGGAGATACGTCTTCAGCAATAAACCAAATATTTTGAAGTTTATCTGAAGAACTACCAATCTATCTGATTCCACTGAACTTGTATGAAGAATATAATTCAGATTTCATCCCCAGTTGTGCACTTTTGCTCTCGCTTGGCTAAGGGTACTGAAAAACAAGGGTGCAAGAACAGGGCAAGGTATTTCAGTTTGAACATATCATTTATGTTGGGAGAAAACCGATTTTAAGAGTTGGGATTCTTGAAAAATAATTTTCAAAGGTATGTGTTTGTTCGTTTTGGGTTTTTGGTGTGGATTTTTTGGAGTGGGTGGGGCTTGTTTTTGTTTTATGGTAAGGATATGAAATTCCACATAGTACGCTGCATCCAGTGATATGGCCTTTGTCAGTGGTTATAAATGCTTTTGTGCTTACAAACCCACAAGGATTTGCTGTACCTACGGTGCATTCTTTATATAAATGCAGTAGTATTTAGAAATTACTGTGGTTTTATGAAATCTGATTTATGAGCCTTGGTGTTAAACAGTGTAACCAAAGATCTTTGATCTGCGTTCACTTTGCACAAATACAGTGACTACAGGTGGTGCAAGGCATTGATGAATAGGTCTCATGTTTTCCAACACTACAAACTATGGCCAGATGCTGTATATGAGTGTGAAGAAAAAGCATAGTGGAAAACAAACCACAAACAGCAGTCCTATATAATGTGCAGTAGAATGAACGTGAAGTTGATATGTAGGTATTCTTGTTACTTGGAATACCTTTTCTCACCTTTTAAAATGAAAATTGGCATCACCAGCAGATATTCTAGATTTGTTAAAAATGCTATAAAATGTCCGATACACAAGCTACAACCTTGTGGAAAAGTCCTCAAAGTTCCTTGTTATCATAAAGTTTCCTATGATTCACCTTGACACAGTATTTTTTATTTTGAGCATCAGATAACACTTAATAATTTCTCCTGCTATTAAGGACCATACTGAAGCTTTTACAGATTTAGCAACACCTCAAGAATAGTTTCTTTCTTGTTAAGTGCTTTATAGCAGAAAGAATCGAGTGAGAATAAGCCACCTCCTCAGGAATAAGAAAAAGTGAAAGACAAGGGGAAAATAAACAATCTCCAACTGAAGTGAAATAACGCAAAAGGAGAGAGGCAAAATTTCTGCCAGGAGCCCCGTGTTGACAAGTGACTTTGATGGGTGAGTGACTGGCTCGGAAGAAAGAGCTTGATGCTCTTCTCTGGTGTCGTGTAATGAGCATCCCAAAATTACTTACAAAACACGTATATTCACTGAAATAGGTGGGACTTTTGGTCTGTGGCATCTTTTTGGTCTGTGGCATCTGGAGCAAACCTCTTGACAGGCAAGACATGGTGCCATAGATAATCAGAAACAGCTCAGACATACTTGGGTGAATTACTCAATAATTTTCAGTACGAAAAGGAGGTGAAGAGTTTTATGCTTATTTGAGGGCTTCTATGTAAAACCTGTCTATCTGGAAAAAATAACAATTATTATATTACAGGCTTTCTGTTTCTGGAAAGAAGAAAATTATAAGCAGTTATAGATGTAAAATACAGCCAAATTTAAGCTTTTTCCAGTCATAAAGTCTCAGAGAGTTGCCAGGGTCTGAGGTGGAATAAAATAGGATCCCTGTGTCATTGATAATCTTGGCAAAACAAAGAAAATCCTTTCATACAAACAGCTCTAAATAGTTTTTATTAGGTAGTAGATATTCTTCCTAACAGGGAGTTTTAATGTTGGCCATAGATGAAACACAAGCAGAGATTAATTCATTTAGCTCATTTTAAAATTGTTTGAAATACTTGAATGCCACACAATGACTCTAATAGCAGAATCCAGTCTGAAGTACTTGGGCAATGTTAACTTCCTAGTGCAAAGCTGACATGTACAGTATAATTTAGATTTCTGATTTCCATTCAGAAAACCTGATAGGCTGCAATTATGTTCTTTCTTTTTGAGTTATGTTGTATTCAGGATAATGTTAGAATGGGAATCATCTCCTTAAGAGCTACATACAGACAAAGCTGTCATAGGTGAGAAAAAAAAGAATGAGGAAACTACTTCCACACTTTTTCCTGGGTTATGCTGCCTCTCTCTTGACTTAAAGGAGTGGGGCCATCTCAGGACATCTGCTGTATTGCTTGAGTGATGCAGGGGACTGGCATGAGCCAAATGTGGGTCTCCTGTCCCCCTCTTCTCTTGAGGGAACTACTGAGACTGTCCTTGGAGAGCCTTGCACATCTGAGTCTTCAAATGCATGAGAAAAAAGAAGACTTTCAGAGATAACATAAATGTATGTTTCATGTCTACAGGTGAAAAAGTCTCCAAAGAATGCTGGAGAAAAATCGTTCGTTGCCCTTCTACTCTTTTCTTCTTTTATAAAAGAGAAATACAGAAATCTTCACCCATTTAAGAATACAATAGTTCAATACTTTTAATTGTACAGTAACTTTTTTCTTCCTCCTCCCTCCCTCCCTCCCCTCCTCGACAAATCCTATTCCTCATGATT
>NW_009709828.1:245178-248032 GCF_000703405.1 Apaloderma vittatum | reverse complement strand
CTTTACTCCTGCTTCAGCTCTAACACATCAGCCTACATAAGCTTGGCTTTTCCTTCATAAATCAGAGGTAGAAATTCAGAGAATGAATCATCTGATTCCATGAAGCAATCTCCTTTAGTCACCTGCACGCCCCATCCCTGTGTATGACCGTGGCATGCAGCTGGCAGGCACCAAGCTCTGTATGGAGTTGCTATGAAGGAATCTGGAATGTAATATAAAGAATTACATTACATGACAAAATAGAACAGCAAGAAACTTCAAGAAGTAACATTGGACGGGCAACCTAGGGTTTGTTTTTGTGATTTTGTTGATTCGAGGTTTTTTTCAGAATTAATGATCACAAGTGTAGTAAAACTAAACTCTGCTAGTGCCTACTTTGTTTTCTAAATCCCTTTGGTTAAATGGTTAAGCCTAATTTAAAGCAGTTTTCCACCAACATTTAACAGGACTTGAATACTTGTAGTTCTGAAGGTCAGGAAAACATTTTACTTGATCCCATAGGTAAAAAGTTTATCCTCAGTAACAGATCGTTCCCAGAGACAGTACAGAAGTCCCTCTCTGGCATTAAAGCTAAGTACCTTAATGTACAATGGGCTTCCGTAATCTGGTTGGTTTACGGAGAATAACCTGACCTCCTGAACACAGAAGTGTTCATGATCTAATGATCATGAGCATCAAGATCACAACTGTGGTGAGAGAGTGTGCTTCAGGTACAATTTCCATCACATTTGCAGATTTGCAGAACCCGTCAGAATTGCTACTGTATGAGAAGAAGACTCGATAATGAGTTGCGAGTTATCCTGTGAAAATGGTCAGTACTGGTGGATTTTACTGCCTGCTGTCAAAAGAAGAACTTGGATGCTCTCTGGTGACCCGATTTTACTTCAGGAGATCAGTCAGCTCCCTTAATTTAAAATAAAAGGACATTGCTTGAAAAGTGCCCGAGGCATCACGGACTTGCAAGAGCGAATGGAAAACACTGTTTTCCCATGTTCAGTGTGTGTGTTTGTTCTCAGGCTATCAAGTATGAAGTAGAGGGGGAATATATCCACCATACTCAGCAAGCTGAGCAGGTATTAGGAAATATATTCCGTGAATGTTATTACACTACATCTGGGATCAAATGTTCCATAGTTGTGACTTCCAGATCAGAAACCCAAACAACTGCAAACCCTTCTCATCAGTCAGCAGTAATGGCTAAGAAAGAAAAGAAATCTAGGGTTAGGATTTTTAATAAATTGATATTGATGGTATTATAATGCTATTTGTAAACTAGCCTGCCTCTGGAACACAGCTTTCAGCTCTGTTTATTTTATTTCAAAAAAGACTATAGGGAAAATAGAAGGGGTTCAGAGATTAGCAATAAGAATGCTTAGAGAAGTGGAAAAACTACCATATGAAGTAAGATTGAAAAGACAGGAGCAGTTTGCTTCAGAATAGAGATGAACAAGATGGGACATGAAAAATAACCAAATAAAAAAGACGGTGTGTAAAAATGAATTTATAGAGAAGCTAGTGCAGGCTTTCTGCTTAGCTTCTGACATAATATTGGAGGAAGGCAGTATTCAGGGAAATTGAAAGACAGCAAATCTAAAATCGACAGAAGGAATTATTTTTTCAGCCAACAGTAAGCTAACAAAAGTCATTGCCACAATATATTATTGGAGTCAAGAGCTCAATCGGATTAGAAAAGGAAATGGATGTTTGTAAGGATTATAACAACAGCCAGAGTTACTAGAGTTTTAAAAATAATCAAGGATCTAGAAATGATATAAATTCTCATGCTGCAGGACAAAAGACAATGATAGTAGCAAGAAATATTATTTTTTTATGGACAGTACACCTTTTAACTGTGCGTTGTGAGCGTTCTTGAATTTTCCCTTGAAGCATCAAAGGCCGGCTGTTGGGAAGCAGGTGGTCAGAAGGACCTCTAATGTTTCCTAAGAACAGTTTTAATGTGTAGTTTCAGAAGGGTATGTCAGAAAATATTTGTTCTGCTGTCTGAACTACTGGTCTAGAGTGGTCAAAATATTTTTGTTACTTTGTAGGCCCAGGGCCAACACTTAGGAGATTAATTTATATATACATAAATGCTTAAGAAATTTTTATGTATATATATATATATGAGCTTGGAAGCTGTGCAGCCTAGCACATTACCATATTTATAACCTAGCTGAAACAGAAACTGATATGGATATAGCAAGAATGTGTACCCCTCAAAATGGTTGGAATGTCTATCAAATACATGAGAAGGCTGTAAGGGTAACTGAAAAACTGTAAAGCAGCATACTAGAATGTGGTTTTTGTTTTTGCTGTTCTGTGTCCATGTGTTCCCGATTAACAGGTGCACTGGTCCTTGTTGTCTCCTAAAGTTGTGATGTTTTGATGCTTGCCACACTGGCCTGAAAAGAAGCAGCTTATATGAAAGTTCTGGTTTTCCACTACACATGTCTGCAGCTTCAGATGACTACCAGCAGAGATGGAAGTGATAGTTACCAATAAAACTGTGTGCCATCCAAGTTCAATATTGAAAAACAGCACAAAACCCCCCAAGAAATACTCCTCACTGTATTCTAGGTTTCACAAAACTTTTCTCTAACTAAATCTCAGTTCTTTTTATGACTTGGGGTAACTTGATGAACAAGATGAGATTTGAAGGCAGGAGTTACATGGAACAGGTTTATAAAAATACACTAGCTCTTAGACTTCAACTTCCTCTGGGTGTTATGTTACTGATGACACATCTGTAGCCATACGTACATGAGTGAATTGATAATGTTTGAACGATATAAGAGTAGAATTCCTGTGTTTTTCACAGCAATTAAATTTCTCTTGTTGCAGAATATCATCTTCA